>NC_056748.1:676529128-676591628 GCF_019279795.1 Protopterus annectens | reverse complement strand
GAGCCCAGACAATATACCAGAGTGTCTTATAAATAGTATGAAAAATGACTTATTAGGCCCTCTGGAATTGCTGTTTATCCATAGCCTCCAAACAGACTTCACATCTGGCAAAATGAGGACAACAACTGTCATCCCTTTGCACAAAGATGGGCTCTACAGGCCTGAAAACTATAGACCCATAAGTCGCCGTAGTCCCATATGCAAAATCATAGGATTGTAGGAGATTACTAGGCTATCAACCCAGAGTTCATTTTAAGCCTAGGCTTTTCAACTCAATGTAATATCATAGAAGTACTAGTCAATACCTAAGACTGCATTTAGTGATGACTGCCCATATCCACGAGGGTTGTGGGTGATATTCTTGTTAAGAATTTACAGTGTCCCATTTTCTCATCCAGGTTCATTTTGAACATTTTCATAGAAGTGCTCTGTTTCACATGAATTGGTAGCCTGTTCCAAATACGTGGCAGTAGCTGGGAGATAAATCTGTTCCTCCAGCAAGTCCTATTTAAATCCCTGGAATGGGATGCACGAGTTCCATTTGATTTACAGATATGCAGTAAGTTCATAAGGTTTGGGTCTTGGGTTGTGCTGTAGACCAGGCATAAGTCTCCCCTAAGACGTCTATATAATATGGAGTATAGCGACAGGGATTTTAGTCAGTCTATGTAAGGCACATGCTGGAGGCCCTTGATCTTCTTTATTAGAAACATTTGAGTTCTCTCTAATTGCTGTAGGTGCTTAGTATGCTATATACCAAGTGGAGAGTTATACTCAATTATGGGCCAGATAAGTAACGAGTATAGAGGGGTTATAACTTCTTTTGCTCTTGAGTCAATGCCTTTACTAATTAAGTGAGCTATGTGGAAAGCTTTCCTTACAATGATAGACAGGTGGTGGTCAAATTTAAAGTCACAGTCAACCTGTGATCCCAGGTCCCTTACCACCTCATGGGTATTGTTATTGATTTGATAGTGTGAAGGACATTGTCTGTGCTGAAAGGAATGATGTTGCATTTCTTTGCATTCAGCTTGAGACCATGACTAATACACCAGTTGTTGGTCTGTGTAAAACCATCCTGGAGTATACTGACATCATTTGGGGATTCAGTGATTGCAACTATTTTGAAGTCATCTGCAAACTTGGTGAGCCACATCAATTTAGTTTTGACCTGAACTTCTGAGAAGTATGCACCAAAGATTAGGGGGCCCAGCACTGACCCATGTGGCATCCCGCCCGCAACAGGTCTGCTGGTTGATGTGGAGTCACCCACTTCGATAGTGTGTGTCTGGCTTGTGAGCCATTTGTCAACCCGTATTACAACAAAGGGGTTTGCATTCAGTTTTTTTTAAGTTTATCAGTGGTGCCTGAATGTGGGATTGTGTCAAAGCCTTTGTCAAGTCAAGGTGTGCTGTGTGCACAGATCTGCCATCATTAATGGCCTTGGCCACACTTTTAGAGAAATCCATCCTTCATGAAGCCAAATTGGATAGGATCCAGGGTTTGGAGGTCACCTATGTCTTTATTTATGAGGTCCATAATGATACATTCCATGGCCTTACAGTTAAGGCTGGTTAGCCTTATGGGTCTGTAATTCCCCGTGTCTGTTGCTAGGCCACATTTGTGGAGGGAAATAACTATAGCTGTTCTCCATTCTGACAGAACAAGGCCTGTGGTTAGGCTATGATTGAAAAAGGTACTTAGTGGTGATGCTAGTTCTTGTTTTAGCCTGTTTATTAGACAGCCTGCGTTGTCATCTGCTCCCATAGAGGCCATGCTCATCGACTTGGATAGGGCTTTGAGGACCTGCTTTTCAGATATGCAAGGTGAGGGAGAAGTTTGGGGAGGGTTTGTTTCAAGTTAGGAGGGGATAAGGGAGTGAAATTTTCACCAAACCTATCCACTATCAGGTTCACTATCTCTGTGGGGTCAGTGTGTGTGTGATACCGCTGGCCACCAGTTATGCACGTGCTTGGGTCCTACCCATTAGGTTACATACATAGCTGTAAAAAGGCTTTATGGTTATCCTTGGCAGTACTTGCTAGTCTTTGTTTTCTTGGACAGCAACTTTTTGCATTTATTGTAGAGTGTGTTGATGATGAAAGTCCACCATGTCAGTTTGATTTTACTTGGGCTCTGGCTTTCATTCTGTCTGTTACAAGTTTATACACTTATGCAAGTGAATGTACAGGACTTTAGTGTAAGTGTCAGCATAGTTACCACTTTCTGCTTGAGATGGGGCTTGGAATGCATTTATACCTTCACCTAGGGTGGTATATTTTGCCTTGGTGAAAGTTTTTATTCTGATTTCATCCTTTGTGAGTTCTGGTGTTAGGGTCAGTTCAAAAGTGACTGATTTGTTGTCAGTTATAACTAATGAGGGTCCAACAGTTGCAGCAGTGCACCAGTTTGACATGTTGGTGAGGACCAGATCAAAAATGTTTACTTCTCTTGTTGGGGTATGGACAGTTTGCTCCAGGGCATTTGAATTCACAAAGCCAAGGAACTTTTGTGATAGTGAATTTGGGCTAAAGTAGTTTTCCCAGTTGATGGTGGGATAATTGAAATCCCCCATAACCAGTGTGTTTGGTAAAATCCGGATTGTCTTCAGTTTGGTTAAGTAGGCTTTGTGGGTGTCATGACTCATGGAGGGGGATCAAAAACTGGCTAGGACTTCAATGGGGTGGGTCTTACCCACCATAGCCTGGACCTGGAGTAACTACATGGAGTTGTCCAATCTAACTAGATGTGAGGTGAATCTACCTCTAATATAGATTGAAACACCACCTCCTTTGATTTTCACATGTTTATTTTGAGGTCCAAAGGTGTGAAAGGCATTGCTGCCTTGCAGGGATGGGGTACCCTCTGAGGCCTTAAACCAGGTTTCTTTGACTGCACAGGCATCTACATCTTCTACTGATAGAAGTGCTTTCAGGGAGTGCAGTTTTTGGTTTAAGCTCCTAGCATTTAGCAGCATGTACCTTATTTGTTCTGATTGGTTAATTTCACATCAGTGATGTTGTTTTTGAGACCTTGCCAAAAAAGACAGTATGGGGGAGGCAACAGCCTTTGCCAGCAACTGAAAGTCTAGGGGTGCCTGGTGCAAACCGTCTCTGGCAAAGCAGTGAGATTTGTCCACCATGGCTTCCCAAACAGACAGAAACTGTATCCCCTTGGAATGGCACCAAAAACTAAGCCAGTTATTGAAATTAATCATTTTTGTTTATACTTTTGCATTATTCTAGGTGAAGGTAATATGCTGCTCAAGGCCAGGGATATACCTGCCTGGGACACATACTCAGAGAGCTTGACCATGTCTCTCTTCATATAGTCCAGTGAGGTACGTCTCAGGTCATTGACAGCAACATGAACTATGACAGAGTCATAATGATACTTGCTGCTGTGAGGCTTGAGTGCATGTGTGATTTGGTGAATCCTGGCACCAGACAGGCAGCTGACCGTGACTTTCTCCTTGTCCAGCCTGGTAAGTGGGACATCTGTGTGTAAGTGGGACATCTGTGTGTCTCACTATCGAGTCTCCAATGACAAGAAAAATAGTTTTTTGTGTGTTACACCTTACGGGCTTGGTGGGTGAGACTCTGGTGTTGCTATGTGTCATGCGTGCTGCGGAGACTGTGTTAGTTGTAGCAGACTTGTGTTTTGGAAGTCTTTGATGTTCCTGTAAGTTTTTTGAGAGAACCTCCATGTATGTGGATTTAAATGTTTAATGCTTACTATGTGCATGAATAGTATGTGTATGAGTAGTGGTACTATGTGAATATTTAGTGGTGGGTGAGTTGACAACCTTCTCCATGTTACTGTTCTGAGTGAGAAAGTGCATGGATTCTATATTCTTAGCATAAATACATCTCCCACACTCTGTACTAGACTGTGTTATTAGGAGATGGTTGTCTGTGTAAATGAGGCAGTTGCTACACTGCCTTAAGAAACCCAAGTCAAAAAGGTTGGCAGGAGAAACAAGGGTAGTCCAACTGTCCTTAATGCTAGGTTGAAGACTGTTGTCACTATGGGTGGCTTTTCAGAAATGATCATGGTGGAGCTTGGTGAATGGATATTTCTGCCTGGGTTTTGAGGAAAAAATTGTTAATTTTAACTGTCCGGATTTGGCACACAATTGCACAGTAGTGCATGGTGCAATATGCAATCAAGCAGAAACCTGCTCAGATGCAGGGCCTAAATACCAGAAGCTAAAACTTGAATAAAATCTCTAACAAAATTCAAAAGGACCACTGAGGATGCTTATTCCAAGCCCTAGACTTGCCTCCCATTACCAGTCAGGTGCTACTCAAACAAAATATCCTCACAAAAGTGTAGATAGGCCCTTTCTAACCCAAGATGGCCTGAAAAATCTGCTCAGAACAAACAAATAATTACAAACAGTTCCAGAAGCAGCAGGCTGGTTCTGGACTATGCTACAGATACTAGCTTCTCTGGTTTCAACAGGAAACACTAAAGAATACATAACACAGCAGAGAAATAGCAGTGAGACACTGAAAATAAAACATTTGAAACAGCAGAAAATCAGCCAGGAGGCTGGCTCTAAAGAATTATTTAAACAGTTCAGTTAATAAAGTACTGCTTGGTTGGAAAACCAGAGCAGGCAGAACAGATAGTTTGACACAGTGAGAAAATACCAATAAATACTTAACTAACAGTGGAAACAACAAAAAGGTTTGTTGCACAGTAAAAGCAGCAATAAAATTAGATTTTTACAGGTACTGTGTAGCAGGCAATTGCAGTATAACAGTGAAGTTTACATGGCAAATAAATACATTATAAAAGTAGGAGGCAAGCAATAAAAAAGTACAGTAAATAGTATAAATAAGCAAAAAAAGGCAACTTGTGTTTTTTTTGGAAGCTCAGGAGCCTGGAATGATTGGAAAGAACTATCATGGAATGATCAGTAATGACATAGGAAACCTCCAGACACTGCATCAACCCAATTTGATTTTCATCAAGGGCAGGACATACATACTCAGTCTGGTGGACGTTTTTGAGAAAGTCACCAAAGCAATGGATGAAAGCAAAATGGCTCACTCTGCCTACATTGACCAACCATTGTTGATAAACTGAAAAGGTTAGGTATAATCCCTTATGTGACCTGGTGTATAACCTGCTGGTTTACAGACAGGACCCAGGAAGTTAAAACTATTGATTTCACCTGTACAAAGAGGTCAGTCACAAGCAGAATCCCTCATGGATAGGCCTTGGGACCTCTTCTTTTTATTTACTTCTCTAAAGTCAATGCCAATGTCAAGGGCCTATGGTTGACAACATTTGCAGATGTTTGTAAATTAAAAGCTGTCACAGAATCTCCAACTGACACTAATGTTCTTCAGGAAGGGCTGACACAGACAAATAACTTGTGACAGAAAAGTGGACTAAAACTAAATACCAAGAAAAGCATAATTGTATTCTTTGGGAAGTCATTTACCTCTGGTAACTATCATATTGGCAATACAACTAAGAGTCAACCCAGATGAAGGGGATATAGAGACATGAATAGACAGTATTCCAGACTTTAACCATCATGTGTTTACAATAGTGAGGAAATCATTCTATGTTGCACAACGTATAAACAAAACTATGGCATCTAGGTTCTAGGATGTCATTGTTCCACTATATACAGCATTCGTCATACCTGTCATTGAGTATAATGCCTCCTTTGGTAAGTGCCTAACCTAGCACATCCCACAATTGGAATGTTCACAGAGGTTCCTCACTAAAAGAATACAGGATGTAAGTAATACATGCTATGCAGACCTATACTTGTATTCTGTCTCCTACAGGCTATTGATGGAAGATCTATACCTGGCATACAAGGCATTGATGCATCCCACCCTGATGGACCACATGCATATAAGCAAAACAAACAGCAAAATAATTACCCACTCTAAAGACTTAAACCTTGCCTGTGATATAAATAACACCTGCTGAAGAGAGACAGATATGTATCCCAGAGACTACGCCTTCTCTAAAACAGGTCCCCATCCATGGAATGCAAATTTCCTCCCTAATCCAATTAAAGTGTAACTTGGAAAACTGGATGGGGAACAAGAAATTCATCTCTCGTTTGGCACCTATGTCTTTAATGGACACAAGCAGCCTGTAAATGGTTCATCTCCCAGTTCCTTTCTTTCAAATGATTCACCGCCCAAGCCTCTGCTTACACTTACTAAGGGTACCAGAACTTGCCAGAGATTTAAGATACACGTCTATACTTAAAAAGGCCCTAATGGTCATTAACCTCTTTCACACCCATGGAACAATGAACCATGTAGGTACTATGCACTGCCATTGTCTGTATCAGTGCCCATTCCATTTCCTATGAACATGACAAGCACACCTGGCATCCTAATGCAAATATCAGTTTGTCATGTACCACTACCTTTATTTTTATATTATTAAGATGCAGTATCATACCTCTCAACCTCTAAGAGCAAGAAATCTAGACAAAGCCATAAATAAAAGTGGGACAAAGGTCGAAAAATATGGGCACTTTTTAATTATTGCTCTTACTAACTTACTGCAAATTTTCTGAAGGGTATGGTGTCTGAAACTCAAATGTCTGTCATTATTTTCTACCTTCAAGTCTTTAATGATTTTGCCACTAATTTGCCAGAAAACCACAATTTATGAAAAACAGACCAAAATATGAGGGAAAAATCTGGACATTGTGCGAAAATCTATACAGTTGAAAGGTATGTGCAGTATTACTGCTGGCATTGTGATCTCTTTGTCTTCCTATTAGTATTCTGAGGCATGTTAGATGTGGTACGGTACTACCGAATGCCAAGCATCCCTATATTTGACACAATGTGCATGCTGCTGGTCTATACATTGTTAACTCTGCAGTGTCATGTAGTTCATTTATACAGGGTTGTTTTTTTTGGTTCCCTATTAGATGGACGACTGCATAAAATGTCGGGCATGACATACCCGACAGCTTTTAAGTGAATGTTCATCTAAATGAAACCAGAGAAAGTTGAAACAAGGAGTTTTACAAAGTTACAGTTGGTCAGCCATGAGGAAGGCAACGGCTGACGTCAGAACGTTCACCCTGCCTCGCCGTTCTTACTGTCCTCCACTATGGTGCGGTCTCGATGTTCACCCTGTGTAATATTCTCACAGTCTTCCACTGTGGCATGATCTTGGAGTTGGTATATTTAAGTAGGGGAGTAGGGGGATACAGCCACTCATGTTGGGGGGTGTGGGGCAAAGCCCCCCACTTTATTTTGTTTCTCAATTTGTTTTTGTTTTTTTGTTTTTGTTTTTTTTTTTGTTTTGTTTTGTGTTTTTTTTTGGGGGGGTGGTAATGGTGTGCAGTACATTGTAGCCATTAGCTGTTGGCTTCCTGATGGCTGGCCAACTATAACTTTTCGAAACTCCTTGTTTCGATATTCTGGGGTTTCGATTAGATGAACGTTTGCTTAAAAGCTGTCGAGCATGTCGTACTGAACATTTTAAGTGTTCGTTCATCTAATATAGACCAGTTTTTTCCACCTAGCTTCAATGTTTATTGCACAAGCGCATGTACACACACACACACACACACACACACACACACACACAAGCTAACAGTCCTACTTTGGGTCACTGTCCTGCACAGGGATGACATCATATCCCACAGTGTAATTTCCATAAAACTATCACTGGTGTGCCTTGGGTGCATACTACTCAACTTTTTAGCACAAGAAAATTAATCAAAGCCTAAATTAATGAGGGAGGGGGGCACAGGCCTGTAAATAGAGACAGATTTTAGATATTGCTATTACAAACATAGAAGTCTGATGGAATAACAGTATTTGCATTACCATGCATTTTCTGAAGGATATGAATTCTGTAGCTGAAATGGCTGTAATTATTTAGTGACTTCAATCCTTAGTGACTTGCCAGAAAAACAGAACTTTTATGAGTCACAGACCAAAAATATGGCACAAAAATCTGGACATTTTGCAAAAATCTGAACAGTTGAAAAGTATGCCTGGGTCTAGATATGAATTATATTTTGCTATTCCTCTGATGACTGCAATTTCTCCCTACAGGTATTAAATTAGAAAGGTATAGCATACCTTGTTGATCATATGACCTTTTTTTCCTTTCCAGTTCTATTTATTGCTGTCATCTTCTTCATTGTATTATCTTTCCTTTGCTGTTTGTTTCTTCACATTTACATTCCTTCATTTTCAGGGATGACATCATATCCCACAGTGTAATTTCCATAAAACTATCACTGGTGTGCCTTGGGTGCATACTACTCAACTTTTTAGCACAAGAAAATTAATCAAAGCCTAAATTAATGAGGGAGGGGGGCACAGGCCTGTAAATAGAGACAGATTTTAGATATTGCTATTACAAACATAGAAGTCTGATGGAATAACAGTATTTGCATTACCATGCATTTTCTGAAGGATATGAATTCTGTAGCTGAAATGGCTGTAATTATTTAGTGACTTCAATCCTTAGTGACTTGCCAGAAAAACAGAACTTTTATGAGTCACAGACCAAAAATATGGCACAAAAATCTGGACATTTTGCAAAAATCTGAACAGTTGAAAAGTATGCCTGGGTCTAGATATGAATTATATTTTGCTATTCCTCTGATGACTGCAATTTCTCCCTACAGGTATTAAATTAGAAAGGTATAGCATACCTTGTTGATCATATGACCTTTTTTTTCCTTTCCAGTTCTATTTATTGCTGTCATCTTCTTCATTGTATTATCTTTCCTTTGCTGTTTGTTTCTTCACATTTACATTCCTTCATTTTTCTTTAGTATCAGCTGCAGACCTGAGTGAGATACAAAGTTTTACTGCACCACTCTGCAGCCACACTACCCCTTATGGAGTCCTAAACAGTTTTCAGGCCAGATTCTCTGAAGTATAACAAAGGGCATCATACAGCAAGTGTCCTGAAGGGTGGCATCTATTGTTGTCCTTCTGGGGTGTAGGCTCCTTAGCAGAGAATTTCACTAAAAAGGTCCCTGTTAGGTAACTTAAGTAGCAGGTTGCAGAGCTGTAGCTGTTTCATGTAACACCTGGTACCTTTACTTGACTTGATGGCCCTGCTCCTCAACTGCTGAGGAGCAACCAAGAACCTTTTGTAGCAAGCAGCTTGCTGCAAATTATATCACACATGAAGTGCTGAAGCCCTTCAATACTGCAAAAAAGCAGCATGAAAAATTAATTTGTGTACCAGCATTCAGGATTAAGTACCTATTACTTCAAGCTGATCTCTTGGTTCTCATTCATGCTTTAGCCCCATTCAAGTTGGACTGTTGTAATGCCCTGCACTTGGGACTTTCTAACACTGAACTAACCTGTTTAAAGATGGAGCAGAAGTCTGCTGCTGGATTACTTACTAGTATTTCACATTATCAGCATAGTATACCTGCTCCTGCCAGCAGTCATTGGCTTCCTGTGTGTTAGTGGATAATGTATAAGGTCTTGATATTAGCTTATCTGCCTACTCATGACCTGGGTCACTGATACATGAAGAAGTTGCTTGTATCCTACTGCTCTCCCTACTTCTAGTACTCTGTCTGTTCTACAAGTTGTTGTTGTTGTTTGTCTTTCGGGTTTTCCCGGTAAGGGGTCGCCACAGCGGAACTCCGGTCCGCTAATGATTGGCAGTAGATTTTTACGAAACGCCGAGGTGCCAGTTCGACACCCACCTTCAACGAAGGCACACCCATTTACGCACGCATGTCTTTCAAACGCTACCCAACCATGGGGAGGACATGCAGACTCCACACAGAAGGCACTCCCAATCCACGCCGGGAATCGAACCGGAGAACCTCTTACTGTGAGGTAACAATGCTACCACAGTACCTCTGTCTGTTCTACAAGTGTATCCTGAAAATGTTGCCAATTTTATCTTTTTCATATTAGGCTCTGCACCTGCAGAATTCACTACCATGGTAGCTTTGGGAATACTCAGCTTTGGCCAGCTCTTAGATTGCTCTTAAAAAACGAGTTCTGGTTAACTGAGAGTTTACTGTATCATACTTTACTGACAGAGACTCAGACCTTCCTTCAAAGTGCCTGTTATTATAGCTTATCCCAAGACATCACTTGACTGTATTTGCTTTCTTTCTTCTTTGTCATAGTTTAGCAGCATAGACCCAGATATCATGCCAAATTGCTGTAGTCAGTCGGAGTTCCTAGCTAGAAGCTAGATGTCAAGTAAAGTTTTATATTAGTGATAAAAAATACAGAAAAATGAGCTAGAAAATAAAGTTCTGAAACAGTCTACAACTTCAATCAGCAGAATACGGATTTATTAATGATGTGCTATCTATATACAAAGCTACGTGAAAGAATGAATAATCACTTCTTATAATACAAGAATGAAGAGTATGACCAGAAATTATAAAGCTGAAACCTTCATTAAGCACAAATAGCCTTTTCTATTATAATGACATACAGCAGCATGATATACTATATTAGAACATCGAAGTTTCAGACTTTCGAATGTTCTAATATTGAACCCTATGCAGTGAAAGCTTAAAATATTGAAGCAACAGAAAACCAAATTTTTTCATAGGGAAAAAATGTGGTTGTCTGTTTCTGTTGCTTTGGTATTTTCAGCGCTGTGGTGGAAATTTACGGGTCGGGTTCAGGTAAGTGTGCGATTGTGTGGACGTAAGGGGTAGGGCGAGTTAGGTGAGTTAGGGTTAGGGCGCGAGTTAGGTATGTTTGTGATTGCGTGGACGTGAGGGTTAGGGTGGGTTAGGTGAGTTAGGGTTAGGGAGCGAGTGAGGTGAGTGTGCAATAGTGATGGACCTTAGGGTTAGGGTTTGGGTTAAGGTAAGTGGATAGTTAGTGGTGTGTATATAGTTTAGTGTTGGTTAGGTGTAAGATTTTAGGTGTATGTGTGTGGATTGCTGTTTGTTTCGCGTGCTTGTGTTGTGTGTATGTGTTTTGGAACAGCGATTTCTTTTTCCCTAGGACAAAAACATTGCTGTTCTGACAGTTCGAAATTGTAAGCTTTCGCTTACATAGCGTTGATTAATCACCGTTCGCTTTTTTAAGCAGTTGGTGATCTAATATAGACTCGACATACAGCAGCATGACAGTAGACATGGGATTTAATATTTTAATAGCTATATGTACATTTTCTTCACTAAACTGAAAGATTAAATGCTACTGCTACTATTAATCATCCATACTAAACATTGTAAAAGTTGCAAGTTTAAAACATAATTACAGGTCAAGATGAGGCTGTAACAACATAAAGCGACAGCAAAACCAATACTCAGCTGATCAAGTCACTTATGAACTGAAGAACTAAATGAGAAAAACTTGTGCAAAAATGTCAAGGGAAAATATAATTCAGATTAAAAAAGCAAAGACTATAAAGCCATGCATTTAAAATCTTTATGTTGTTTCTAAGCATGTTGTGCTATTTCCCATTTTGTAAAGCAGCATATTGTGATTTCTGGAATATCACCAGACAAGTTATTCGGATACTTCATTAGCAACAGTACAGCTGGGGAATTTAGAGTTATAAGCACAGATGCTAAGCTGGCCAAACCACAGAAAGAAAAAAGACTCACTGACCTGCAAATTATCGCTGTTCAGGGACTATTTCAGGCAGCTGCAGTGTAGATTTCAATGCACAGGTTTAGTCTACTGTCTTTTTCTGTAACTTGGGTCAGTTCCAGTGTAACAGATGCACTATTTCTGGGGCAAGTGACAGTATTATTTTCAGAGTTGCTGAAATTGTGACACGCAAGTAATTTGAGGTCTGATCATTTCTCACTGCCCTTTCTTGTCTGCCTTATTTTGTTTTTGTGTTACTAAAGGAAACTTTTAATAGAAGTTTCACACATCAAATGCAAACTGCATTTTATACTGCAAGTCAAAGGAATGTGTTAGAAGCCATACATTCAATGTCCTTAAGTTATGAGAGAAATACTGGATTTTATATTTAACAAAAGAAAGTATGAAGAGTTTCACTAAAAATTGAGTCTGTTAAATGCATTGCCTTGTTTCTGCAAAGTCACGTCTGAATGGCTTACATGACAAGAATCATTATGACTAATAAGTCCAAATCATGTAGATCATTAGCATTTCGATGTTTTATGCTATAATTGGTGCTAACAACAAGAATCTAGCCTCCAAGTCATCTTTAACTGCATGACCCAAAGCAAAATATACAATGCACCTTAATTTTTGTTTTACTTTAATTTTATAGTACCTATAATAATAAAAAAATGATGAAAGGGCAATGCAAACTTACTCCAAGGAATGAAAAGCTTTTGCGGAGTACACTGCTTCAAAAAAAACAAAAAACTTTTTCTTTAAATTTAAAATCCACAGTTGTCAGATCTAAAAACTTAATTTTGTTTATGATGCAACATTTTCATTTCTGTTTCAAGTAATACTTTAAATATTGTAAAAAAAATCCCATTTCATTCAAATGTCTTATGTATTTTTAGAAAATTATAGGATGCCAGGGTTCTGGATTCTCAACAATACAAGCTACATTTCAGCAATAACCCAGGAGTTGGTGTCAGTATATCAGGATTTACCCACAGCTGGTATGGTTTGATCACAAGGGTGAAGCCCAAATGATTAAACAAAGCCAGTCATGGGTAAATCCTGATATACCCCCACGCACATGCACACATGAGTGGGTTATTGCTCTTAAACAATGACATTATATAAAAAAGAAATTACTTACCTTTCTTAAATAATGTCTTTGTATTAACAGTGCTGTAGTGTTCCTCCATGTTCTTCCTTGTTTGCTGATGTACTGCACATCCGTATGGGACTTATGTCATGTACATCAATGCAGTGGAAGGAAAACAATGGCAAAAGAGAATCTCTGTTGCTATTGTTTTATTTATTCATTTTTTTCCTGAAGAGATTTTATTAGGGACAGAGCAGAATAAGAAGGAAAATCAGGTATGCTTTTATTTCTTTATTTTTGAGACTATACCTTAATTTCTTCTATTTCTGCTCTGCCCCTCAGCATATTCCAATAGAAAGTTTGGGTGCTCAATGGTACTTCAGTGGCTGCACTTTATTCTATTGTTATACGATCGACTTACAATGGGCACAGTGGCTGGACTGTTTTTAAAATAGAAATAAGCTGTCATTGTCTAATAGGTCATAAGCACTTCTGTTGCACTGTATATTCAGAGTCACTACAAGTACAAGCATTAGTAGCTCTCAACACACTTGACTGCTGCCACTTTCTCTAAAGGGCAAGTGCCTAACACTAACTAGCCTGATCATACTTAATTATCTAACCCTCCCACTACCCTTCCCTACTGAACTGCATAGCCTTACCAGAGCCCTGTCTCTAACTCAAACACTCCCACAGAGTCCCTTACCTTAACTGTAACAATCTTCTGTCATTTCCCAAAAACAACCTCCTCAATAACCTCCCTAAACCTAAACCTCAAGTCCCACTCACTAACCCTAAACTGCTTCATGCTCCATAATATTAAATTCACCTCCCACTTCTATACCTAAAACCACCCTTTGCTCCCTAAACCTAAATTCCTTGATTGCTCGCTAACTGTAAACTTCACTCCCACTTCTAAACATAAAACCAATTTTTCTGCACTAAATTCCCCAATTGCTGTCTACCCCTAAACTCGCCTTCCACTCCATTACTCTAAAACTTTCCATCTCCCCACTCCCTAAACATAAATCCACTTCCAGATCACTAGCTTAAACCATATCTTGCAATGTCTCTCTCTCTCTCTGTCCTCCCATTCCCTGACACACTTACCTTGTTTAAACTCAAATACTGTGCTCAGGCTTAATGTGTCAGTTCCACTCTGTCTGCATGGTTGCCACTTCTCACATGATCATGTAGTCAAATTCAAGTACAAGCCGCAGTCCATGTCAGCTACAAAATACCTAAGTCCCTCACTTCCAGACAGGCATGTAGTGCCTGCCACTCTAGCACCTGTAGTAGACCTGTATACAAAATGCTATAGCAACTCTTGGCACCATTACTAAGTTCAGATTTAAATCCAGAATGCAAATAATCCAATGATTTTATCCCCAATCTCCCCTTATATTCCTGTAATAAATTAGCAAGATTGACTTCACGGTTTCCTTTGTCATGGCCTCGTGTTTTTGAGTCTGCATTCTTCCCAGCCAAAAAATAAACACAGGTATGGAGGATAAAGAATCTTTTCTTATGGAGTAATTCAATTAGAAACTCATAGCCTAAGCAACAAACAAAATTGCAGGATTTTAAAACTAATTTCAACCAACCATGCAATGTTCAGGGTTTCCTTACTGTATGTCTCTATACACTCCACTGTTGCCTGTTATACTCATGTAGGGCCGGCTACACTCTCCATTGCATGATATAATGTCCACACTCATGGTTTGAGGGCTATAGTAAAACACATGGTCCTGCACAGTTTTGCGTACATCTCTGGACCTTCTACTACAAACATCATATCCAAATTTGGCATTGTTTTACAACAGTAACCTCCCCCAATTTGCAGTAGCAAGGCCCACCCAAGTTGCACCCAACAGTCTGCCCATGACCAAAATACAAATACACCAACTCAGAGATTGTAGTACTTTGAGGAAGAAGGAATGACTATTTGTGATGTCATAGATAAATCGGCATGACATGTCAATTATGTATCATTTACATGCTAAATCACAGCATTAGGCATTTCAATCGCTATGACCATGCCCGTTCCTGTGCGGAAAAATGGGGGGGGGGTACTGTTGTAAAACATCACCCCAAGTTTCCTTTAGCTATTGGTACTGCCGTTGTTCAAGCAACCTTTCCTAAACCCCAGAATGGGAGAGATGGTATCTACTGCTTTCCGCTACTCTTCGTTGTCATGTCATCAGTTTGCTAGGTGATAACATGTATGTGTTCACTGTTAACACTTAAACAACTATACTATGGAAACAGCATCATTAGTGGTTCAGTCCTTATGACCTAAAATGACTTTCCAGAATTTCTGAGATTTGAGTAAAAGTGAGAATGCTACTATTCTAAATATAAGCATACTCCATCACATCAAATGCAACTTTACATAAAGTAATCTTTGTATATTGTAATATTGTTTTAGGATATAAGTAAAAGTATAGCTCTTTAACAAACTAGTCTGGCATCACATATCACCACAGTTGATGCAGACTGGTTATTTTA
The DNA here is from genome assembly GCF_019279795.1 of Protopterus annectens. NCBI lineage: Eukaryota > Metazoa > Chordata > Ceratodontiformes > Protopteridae > Protopterus > Protopterus annectens. The sequence continues at coordinate 676,576,463 of NC_056748.1, read as the reverse complement.
AGTCAAACTATTGATGATGGTTGGATACAAGATGATGAATTGTTATATCATGATGAGCTTTAGGTCTGCATTTACAGTAAGTCTTTATGTAAGGATTCAGTTAAAACAATTAGTGGCTAAGCCCAATACTGAATAAACATGATAACAAACTTGAAAGAAAACAGGTTAAACTGTTATATAGGAAGGATACTTTTTCTAATAGTTATTTACATTATAATAGCCAACATCCCACTTATATACAAAAAAGAAATTTTTTAAGGGACAGCTGGTGAGAGCAGCGAGAATGTGTTCAAGTTGGGATTCTTTTAAGAGGCAGTTGTTTTTCATCATCGACATGTTTCTTGAAAGAGGGTATCCTAGAGACCTTATTATTAGAACCAGTTACAAAGTTGCTTAAGCTTGGGGCTCTAAATTCAAACCACTTTTAGGGGTAGGAAAACAAAATATACCCATTAAAATATTGTCGTCCCGAAAGGAATTTGATGGAAACATGGTTATACAATATCGTGAAGGTTCGAGAGAGATACAAGATATTATGAGAAAATATTGGGTGCTTTTAAGAACTAATGCAGATATAATTCAATCATTAGGCGATGAGCCGAGATTTGTACATAAAATGGGGAAGAATTTAAAAATTTTTTTGAACATGACTTCCAAGTTCCTATGTTTACAGAGTGAGGTACCACGAAATGTGGTTGTTGCTGCCAATGCAAATTTATTTTGTAAGAAAAATATATCTCTTGCCTAAAATTGCTAAGTAATTGTGCAACCAAAGGATTGGTATATTAGCAGTATGTGACTTATGTAATTACTACTATGTAGGGAAGACTGAAAGACAGCTACAGAAATGGATTTATGAAGACACACGATATTTCTCAAAAGATTGAGAACAATGTACTTTTTAAACATTCTTTGAGTTGTGTAGGATTTTCAAGATTTAGGTTTGGTATTTTGGAAGTTGTCCAGAGATCTCCAAGAGGTGGGTGGTGGGAACTTAAAGTTAAAAGACGTGAACTTAAATGACATTTTTTAATACATGCAATGAATGAACGTGGTATTAATGAAGCTGTATCTGTACTGCCTATTTTAAAAACTAGAACTCTTGTGAGATACTTTAATTTTTGCAAAATATTTGCACAAATTTTCTATGGAAATGTTTTTTAACTCTGAGGTTCTTAAGATTAAGAGACTCCTTTAAGAGACATTTTTGTCTTAATTAGTTAATTGATGTTATTATAAATTGAGAGGTTTGATTAACTTATGTTATTCTGATGAAGTATTGGAATTATCTGAGATGAAAGTGTTTAATAAATTGGTTGTGACTTGTTGGACAAACAATTGCTTTCTTCCTTGTACAATTTTGGAAGTTATTACAATTTTGGCTAACTTCATAATTTATCCTGTTTTCTTAGAAGAGTTTCTGTTTCAGGGTAATTTTTTTGCCTTTTATCTTGAGCACATGATACCATACTTAGCAGAAGAAGGATCATAGCATAAACACTGTAAGCAATTTCAATCTGTTCACAGTACAGGAAAAATTAGAGGTGATGAAAATAAGACATGCAGAGTAAGGATAATAAATGTGGAACCATGTGTGCACTAACCTAAAGGGGTCTAGTACAAGTGCTGGTATGTTAGTAGCTCTTGACACACTTGCTCACTTCCACTTGCTCTAATAGGCAAGTGCCCTAACTCCTTGTAGCTCAATCTTACTTACCTACTTAGTCCTCACAGCACCTGCCTCTATTAAGCTGTATAGTAATGCCAGAGTCCTAACTCTAACCCTAAAACTCCTACCCGGTTCCTAACCCAAGTGTTCACTCCCTAAACCTAAAAAATCCATTCCCTCTTCCCACAATCTTCCCACAATCTAAAACTCATGATTGCTCCCTTAACGTCAAACTACACTCCCCACCTAACCCTAAAGTCCTCAATTGTTCCATTAACATAAAAGTCCAATCTCTTTCCCTAAATCAAAATTCACAGATTATTCCATAATAATAAACTCCCCCTGACTCCCTAACACTTAAACTCCACTTCTACTCTCTAACACTAAATCACTTCTCCCACTGCCTAATCCTAAGTTCCATTCTCAATCCTTAACCCTAGAATTCCCTTCTCACTCACGAAACCTAAATTCCCTTCCCATCACTGCCTAAAATCCCATTCTACGGTTCTGCCTCCTCTGACTTCCTCCATATGGCTGACACACTTACCTAAATGGAACTCAAGTAATATGGTTGCATACAGTTTGGCAGCTGCTTGTTGAAACTCGTAACTGACTTTGATCATAAGAGGCGGCCCACATGAGTTACAAGATGCCTAAGTCCTTGGCCTAGAGACAGTGGTCTTACAGCATCTGGGACTTCTTGTACAACTAATCTAAAGACATCAGAAGTTATAAATGTGTACAAAACATGTAAATAAATAAGATTAATTATATTTTCTTGTGGTATAATGTTTGCTCAGTTTTCATATTGTTTGAGATTTTCTCCACGGGTGTCCCCTGAAAATGGACCTGTGTCCAGTCAGACTTTCCCGGTAAACAAATGTTAAATAAATAAATAAAAATAAGTTATCAACAAAGAATTTTGGGTAGCAGTTGTTAGTTAGAGCAGACTATATTGCACATATAATAGACTGAATAAAGGATTGTAGCTGGATGGATTGATGGATGGACGGATGGATGAATAGATGGGTGGATATGCACTTTTTCATTTGAAACTAATACAGGTACTGTCCTCATAAGTGCTTCACACATGAATTGCTGCAAGGTTGACTAGCTGTTTAGTAAACATTCATGACTTGGTTGTAAGGACAGAATATAGTTATAGTTGCTATTTTTGCATTACAGTCTACTCAGAATTATCCAGAATGTAGTAAACTAATTTACACTAATTAAACTAGCATTTAACCTACAGGATTAATGGTGATGGACTCGTAGTACAAAAGACTGTACAGGAAGTATTACATGAATGATCCATGTGCATCGTACAATAATACAGGAACTTAGTTTGAAATGATTTTATATCATTCAGTAAGTGATTTTTACTGGTATTTTCTTTTGTTATAGTGTTTCAGCAGATACAAGTAAAAAAAAAAACATTAAAATAATGTCAAAATGTTATGAGATTCACAATGCATTTATAATGTTTCTGAAAAGAAATGAAAGAATGTACAAAATACTTTATAGGTTCATAGGTGTGTACTAGGCTAATGGCCATGGGGCCTTTACAAGCCTAGCCCATAGAAGTACCCTGGCATTGTGCCTTTGCCTCAGTCATTGCTCCATCTTATTCTTCCACAGAGTTTGTAAAAACAGGGAAACGTCAGGTTTATTAGTACTCTGGGCACTGTCAGGTTCAGTGTGGGCAGGTTGTTGGGAATGAGTTCATACTTCTCCAGATTTAAGAAAAGACCTCAGGTGCCTCAGGCGTAAAAATTGCCCAATAACCTCACTAGATGGGGACTATATAAATAAATAAGTCGGCTTTATGCACTATCCAGATGGCAATGAAGGATTTCATGATAATCTGTAGTAAACACTATAATGTTTTTTATCTCTCAGTTTCTGAATATATCAATACTGCATTTCAGGAATTTACTCTGTCACCAGATCAAATACCGATGTACAGAAGTATTTCGACAGCAGTAATATTTCCTGGGGGAGCAGTGTGAAGTGAAATGAATGCTTAAAAGGAATCAGCAGGGAAAAAATACTACTAGCATGAAAGAAAACCAGATTTGCAATTTAAAAGTTGGAGACAAAGGACGAATCCAAAACTCAGTTGAAAGTCTGCAGCTTAAAGTTCAAATAGTTGGTAAAGCAGCCAAACCAGGATCCCACATAGTGTGTTGGCATGATTTCAAGCTATTCATATGTTACAGGCAGTTGTAAAAGATAAATATATCAATACTGATGTAACAGGAATATCAGTAACTAGAAGTGTTGCATATAGTCCTGTCACAAGAAAAGAATTCATAAGGATCTGGTGATCAAGGATTTTAGTGAAAGATTATTGAAGTGCTGTCTTTAAATGAAGCTGTTATGCATCAAGAACAGTCCCAAAGGCAAGATTAGATGTCCATTGGAAATTGTTCTGTGAAATTATCCATATCTGGAAGATTGTTGAAGAAATCAGATATGCACATGAACTGCTATATCAATGTAAAGAATTGCTAAATACACCTCCAGATTGGTTAAACCATATGATTCCCTGGAGGTGCAAGAAATGGTTAGTAGAACACCTGTTCAAGTCATTGCCAGTTACAGGACCCCTTCCATGAATCAGGGCACCCACTCTGCCTATTTGGATCTACATGAGTCTATCAAGATACATCCAAACACCATGGTTTTGGGTGACTTTAACTACCCATCCATTGACTGGTTAAATTACTCGTGCTCAAACTGACTTGCCTAAAGGCTCCTCAACTTTGTTAACTCCAAAGCCATGGACTACCCACAAAGGGTGCCAACATCCTGGATCAGGTGCTTACCAATATGGCAGACCACTGTACCGCCCCCACCGTGAGGTCCTTCCTGTTGAGATCTGACCACAAATCAGTTTCATTCGAATTAACAATCACATCTGCCCCCACCCCAGCAGCAACTAGACTAAAAAACTTCTCCATAGCAGATTATAACCTCTTACGTGATGGTATGAATAGCTTCACTGCACCTCCTACATTGGATGTAACTGGCAACTATGCCTAGCTTACACCAATGCTTTATATGAACATCTGTATACCTGCATTGACTCAGCCATACCTGACAGGACTAAAACAAACTCCTCAAGGATGAGCAAACCTGCCTGGTGGACAACTGCCATTAACAGGCCGTACAATAAGCGGAAGAAATTGCTGTCTAAGAGTAAGAGGAAGTGAGCCCTCCTAAAATGGAAACACTCCCTCCTCAGCTTAAACAAGTAAATAACACTTCTTGTGAAGTCCTCCAAAACAATCTACAAGTCCTAATTAGCTTCCTTAACAAAGAACAACCACAAGGCATTCTATAGTTACATCGATAACCTAAAAGGAAAGGCCCAGATCTGTGCCAAAATGGTAGTTAATGATACCACATATACTGAGCCTGTGGACATAGTTAACCTATTGGCTGACAGGTTCTGTGGAAACTTTAATCCCTTGTCCCTACCACATATACCCCATGACATACCTACCACCTGTCCCCTATCTTGTATAGTATCTCTAAAGAGCAGGTCATGAATGCCCACTCTAAGGCCAAAAACACAGGATCTATGGGACTTGATAACAACCCAGGCTGCATCCTACATGGGATCCAATATGAGTTAGCAACACCATCGGGTACTCTCTGTAATCATAGTCTAAGCATCGGCTTCATACCATCTGAATGGAAAATAGCCACCATTATTCCCTTGCACAAAGGATCTATTAGCCTGACTAGCCTTATCTGTAAGATCATGGAGTGCATCATCATGGGCCTTATCAACAAAGATATAGCTGATCTCCAAACACTTGACCCTACTCAGTTTGGGATTGTCAAAGGGAAAGCATGCCTTTTAAACCTGGTGGACTTCTTGGAGACAGTCACCAAGGCCCTGGATGAAGGGAAGTCTGTGCATACAGCCTACCTGGACTTAGCCAATGCATTTGACACTATCCACAACTAAGGCATCATTGACAAACTTACCCAACTAGACATCAACCCTTATATCATTAGATGGGTTACTAAATGGCCTAAGGATATAACTCATATAGTCAAAATAAAGGAATCCACCTCCAACAGCAGACCTGCAACCAGTGGTGTTCCACAGGGATCTGTCCTGGGATCTCAAATGATTGGATTCTATTTCTCAAAAGTACAAGCAAAAACTAACGGTCTGCGGCTGACAAAGTTTGCTGATGACTGCAAACTGAGAGCAGTGATAGAATCTCCGAATTATGTCAGCATCCAACAAGAAAGTTTTACACAACCAAATGATTGGTGGCAAATTCATGGCCTTAAACACAATGCAAAAAAATGCATTAGCATTCATTTTGGTAAAAGAGATATTCCTGCTACTATCACAACAATCCGTTGTATGGCAGAATGACATATCTCCCCAACTACCTGTCACCATAGGGGTTCCCCAAGGATCCATCCTTGAACCCCTACTCTTCTCTGTTTTCTCCAATAATCTAGCCTCTGCCACCAAACATGGCACACTCATACAATACGCAGATGACTCAACCATCATCTGCTCAGCCCAGTCCCTACCCAAACTGCAAAAAGTCATACAGGAAGCCTTTTCCTCTGTTGAAACTTGGTTATCCAATGCCCAATTAATACCCAACCCAAACAAAACTAAACTACTCATCTTCCAACCTACCAAACATACTCAAAACAGCTCTCACTTTAAGATCACAGCAAAAGACAACACCACTATATACCCAACTGAACACACCAAATTGCTAGGAGTGGAAATAGAAAATAAACTAAAATTTGACATTCACATATCCATGACCATAAAAAAGTCCACAAAAAAACTAGGAGCATTATACAGAAATAAGCAACTTCTCACCAAAGCAGCAAAGATTTCAATAGCAAATTCCCACCTTATCTCCACCCTACTTTATGCCTCTCCAATATATACCAACCTAAGGCAATGCGATCTAAACAAGCTAGAGACCTGCTACAACAAAATCACCAAATTCACCACAGGGGCATCCTACCATAGTCACTACTGTCTCTCACTTGCTGAACTGGGCTGGCTTGAACTCCCTCACCCCCTTCAATGGTATCGCCCACAAACTAGTAAACCATCCAATAAATGTCCCATTCCTCCAGAATCTACTCCACCCCCATCGCACCACCAGACCACTAAGATCCAGCAACAAAAATCACTTGCAGATCACTAAAGCCAATAACTCTGCTGGTGAAGCACTATTCTCTTGCACCATAGCCAAATTATGGAACTCCCTCCCATCCACAATTACCTCCTTACCATCATGTACCCACTTCAAAACTTTACTAAAAGTGCACCTAAAAATATGCTGGCTATGCCCTTGCAACTCCCACTCTTAATATCACCCACCCCATCCAACCACTACGTTTCTTTCCAGTCCACTAACTACCTTGATTATAGCAAGATCAGATGCTCATAAGCCTAGTACTTATTATACAGCAGGAACCTCTTATTGTAACATTTGTTAATGTCTGTTATGTACTACACAGATAAAGATTCTAGTTGTCTACAGATGTACTTTGTTCTTCATCTGTAAATATGTTGTAAGTAATTGCAATGTTAAATTGTTAATCGCTATGTAATCCAATGTAACTACTGTCTGTTTATTTTAACTGTTCAGCTTTTCTCCCCGGGCCTCTGCTGAAAATGGACCTAAATCCAGTCGGACACTCTCGGTCAACAAATGTAAATAAATAAATAAATAAAATCACATCAATAGCAACACCTTAAGTATGCACTGATTGGTGAGAGACATGGGTACACAGGTTGACAGCAACCTTACCATTGACCACCATGTCTCCACAGTGGTAAGAAGGGGATTCTATATTGCTCATCTCATAAGTAAGGGTATTGACTCAAGAAAAAAGAAGGTATAACCTCCCTGTACTCTTCCCTCATCAAGACAATAATTGAGTGCCATGCCCCTTTTGGTAAGTACCTTTCCAAACATCTGCAGCAAATGGAGAAACCACAAAGTTTCCTCACAAGGAAAGTTCAACTTCTTCAGCATCTGTTCTATGGGGATCATCTGAAATCACTGTCACTTTATTCTGTTTCATACAGACTACTCATAGGTCATCTCTGCCTTGCATACAAGGCAATCTCTGACCCTTTGTAAATGCTGTGTATCCGTAATTCAAACGGTACACAGGTTACTCACCCTAAAGACCTTAAACTGGTAAGTGGCATTAATAAAACCTGCTCTTGGGACAGATTTGTCTCCCAGAGGTCACCATACCTTTGGAACAGACTCCCACTTCATGTCAAACAGAGCACCTCTTTGGCCCTTTTCAAACACAATCTGGACAACTGGACGGGTGACTGTAAATTCACCACAGGGGTTCCACCTGTGTCCCTCTTGGACAGGGGCAATAGGTGTTGATCATGGAAATTAAGGCTATGAACTTGGCTAGGCTTGTAGGGTCATTAGTCTAGTAACTTCCTATGATCCTATGTTGAAATTTTCCATTCTGATATAAGTGCATTAAAGCTAACTTACAGTGATAATTGTAATAAAATGCATGGTACCTAGTATATATTTATATTTCCTTTTCTTAGAAAGTATGATACCATACATGTTTGTATAGTTTTAAGGTTAATGAAATACCTGGTAATTTGCAGGTCATGTGGTGCACAGATCTTCCAGGGAGTTCAGATGGAAAATAAAACCACATGAAGGTTTAACTTCAGCTAGTGTTTCTGTCTGTCTGTCTGTCTGACTGTCTGTTATTTATTAATTTTCCTGCAGAAAAACAGATACATTTAAGTGCATTTTCTGTCCAGTAGCCATATTGCTGGCTTTGACAATAGAATGGGAGCACTGAGGTTTTGAAGGTAGCCCTATGTGAAGAAGTAAAGACTGGTCCAAACTGGTAAGGTAGATCAGTATGAGGAGTTTAGAAGGAGAAAGAGAGAGAGAAATTAATAACATCATCTTCTACTGGAGAAGTGTGTGAAGTAAGATTTGTAGGCTTCAAACTTTAGAATACAGCTTTACTATTCTTTGTCCTTGCAGATTTCTTTGAATCTCAACACAGTGAATCCCTACTGAAACACTTGAAGCAGATCATACTGAAGAGGCATTGAAAAAAATCAGGGATGTGTAGGAATTAGCTGAAAAAAAAAACATGGAGGTTGAGTTAGTGAATGTCACATGCAGAAGACATTCTTGGAAAGGAATAAGAGGAATCGAGTAAGGATGGAGTAAGGATGAATATTCAGGAGGAAACAACTTTCCAGCTAATGCCAAAACAGGCAAGTGAATGTGGAAGGGTTATTAAAAATGAAACAGTAGCAACCTTCAAGAAGTGAGAAAAGTAGCAGCTGCTGTTTAAGTGACCTAGTTTGTATAGATGAGCACTTTCCTTTAGCTGTAAAGTCACTGAACAAGCAGGATCAAAACATATCGATATATAAAAGTAGGTGAGTAGGCATTAAAGAATGTGGGATGATATGGTTACAGGAAAGAACTGGACAACACTATAGGTGTTGAATTGCCCTGTTGTAAGATTTCAAAAATTATATAAATAGCCTTTCCCCAGCAACTAAAGAAAAATAACTCTACAAACAATCTGTATGTCTGCAGTGTTAGAGCGGCAATGAAATGAAGCATGCTTGTTAAGAGGCAGTTCTAACAATGAAGTGGGTCTATATTATAACATCGACAAGAAGGCAAATGCTTCCAACCACCGCTGAAGGTATCGAAGACAAGTGAAAATCAATGATAAGAGAGAAAACTTCAATGTACCACCACGGCAATCCAAACTCTTTAAAATTCAAGTACACGATTTGGTTTCAAATGAACAATTTAATAAAACAAAACATAAGCTAAAAAGTAGTAAGATAAAATCTGATAAACACTTTCGGCTATTCAGCCTTCTTCAGATCATAAAGCATAATTCTGCTGTTGATATTTTTAAGGAATACACCAACCAATCATTTCTCTGCCTCTAGCATCCCCCTTGGATTTACAACCAATGGCTATGGTGATGATACTGGTTCCCCATAGGAGATGATGTAAAACTAACAGCCAAGCAAATAGTCATAATTCACCCCAATCACTTCTCTTCTTCTCCACACATCTCCTTTTATCAGAGCCTATGGCAATTGTTAAGCAAGTTAACTCTCCATTGGATGAAATATATACCATCTACCAACCATATAATCAGAGTACAGACAAGCCTCTTATTTATGTCCAATTATATTCCTTCTGGCTTTCAATATGGGTTTCAGTGGGACAACACTATTTAGGCCAGGTTGATGATGTGCTTGCATGTTAACTATCCAGTTAGTTTCACGTAATTCTGTGCGATTGTTTACATCTCCTGCTCTATTAGTTGTAGCCACCACATCTAAAACTTTAAACTTAAAATTATGTGAAGGATTGTCAATAATATGTGCCGCCAGTGCATTATTTACTTCCTTATAGTGTATATCCCTAAGATGTCTCAAAATCCGGTCTTTAAATCGTTGGTCCGTTTTGCCAATGTAAAAGGCATCGCATTGGCAGCATACCGCTAAGTACACTAAATTTTGTGTATTGCAATCCACATAGAAATTGAAAGTATATGTCTTTCTGGTGTTCGGATGTATAAAAGTATTGGCACTGTCTGTGTATGCACAAGCCTTGCATCTAAAGCACTTAAAGGTGCCTTTTCTCTCAGACCGTGCATTGTGGAAAAAAAACATCTTTATTGCATAAAAGTCTTTTGATATTTTTCTTATTTTTAAAAAGAAAGCAAGGAGTGCCACCTATGGCTCTTCTAACTTTGTCATCAGTGGTTAGAACAGGCCAAAATCTCCTAATGACATCACAAATTTGCAAATTATCATTACTGTATGTTAATGTAGATTTAATTTGTGGCTCATAATTTCTATTAGCAGAATCAGCTGATTGAGGAAGTACCTCCTGAGGTGAAAAATAGGGTCTACCTTTTCTTTTCCTAAACTCTTCAGAGTTACTTTTCAGTGAGGTTACCATCTTTATAGCCTGTGGCTTTTAAATTATTAAAAATATTTATCCGCTCTGCCTCAAAATCTTCTTCCTTGGTGCACAGTCTAGAGGCACGTAGTACTTGATTCTCATAAATGTTGTTAAAAATATATTTTGGATGCATACTTTGTCTGTGTAGATAGTGGTTGTTCCAAGTTGACTTCCTAAAGACACTAGAACTTATTCCTTGTGTTGGATTTAAGTGAACCTTAACATTTAGAAAATCAATCTCTACAGTTGAAAATTTTACTTTGAACTCTATGAAGTCAGTATTTTGATTAATATAATCAACAAAGAAGATCAATTCATTGACACTGCCCTTCCACAGAATAAATATGTCATCAACAAAATGACCATAGTAGAGGAGATGACCATTCCATGGGTTAGCATCACTTTGAACTGCCACACTTTCCCATTGGGCCAATACCAAATTTGAGTAACTATTTTCACATGGGGTGTCCATAGCCACATGCCATGTCTGCAAGTAGAAATCTTCACCATATACAAAGATGTTGTTCTCTAATACTAGTTCCAATAAGGAACATAATAGGCTAGGATTGACCCTATTCCATGTCAAGAGTGTTTCTATGGCGTGCAGGCCAAACCCATTAGGTATTACAGCAAAGAGGCTCGTAATGTCCATGGTTACCAAAATAACATCTTCAAAGCTGGTCAGTTGGTTAGTTTTGAGATATAGATCTTTTAGAAAGCTTCCAGTATCTTTCAAAACTGTATCCACATTGGAAAGAACTTTTTTCAACTCATTCTCTATATATATAGATAATGACTTAGTGATACAATCTCTCCCAGCTATGATAAGCCATAGTGGAGGATCTCTCTGATCCTTATGGATTTTGGGTAGACCACTTATGCAGGGAATCATGGGGTGAGGGCAATCAAAAAATCATATAGTTCTTTGGTTATACACTGTTCCATGAGCAAATCATATATCTCATGGCATAAAGCATTAATCTTTGTATCCACTTGATGTTTATTCAACCTGATGTAAGTGCGTTCATCCTCTAACATTTTCAAAATTTTGGCCCTGTACCAATCTGCATCCATAACCACTATACAGCTACCTTTATTCGCTGGTTTGATGACTAAACTATCAGTTGATCTCAGTTGTTGAAGTGCTTCTTTTTCTTTAAAAGTAACGTTATGAAAGCTTCCATAGTTGGGGTATGCTCTCATCTTACTAACTTCATCCTCACATAGTTTCAAAAAGTGTTCAACTGCTGGGTGGGTGACTGGTGTAAAGTTACTTAAAATTTTTTTTTTATGTACATTATCACTTTCAAAAATACATTTCAACGAGATGTTCCTGCAAAAGAGTCTAATATCTGTCATAAATTCATTTAAATCTGAGGACAGAGCAGGGATAAAACTTAAACCACGTTCCAATATAGAAAACTGTTCATGACTCAAGATAGTACTTGACAAATTAACTACCAATCCCGTATTAGCTGTGATTATGTTGTCATCTTTTTGCACTTAATGGCTCTGTGCATGAGGATTTCTGTAAAAAGAATGTTTTACAAAACCGGTAAAGGCCAGTTAACTGAGGCATGAACTGTTCCTTCTTTCGGTCTAGTCACCATATCCATATTAATGTTGGATTCATGATGCTGTACATTAAGCCCTGAAGCCAGAAATGGCCCACCGAAAACTTTCCCTAGGAAAGTATTCAGTGTTCTGCAGCTTCGCTATTTCCAGCGTTCACTCTATTGGGTTCGATATTATAACATTCAAAGTTGTTAGACTTCGATGTTATAATATAGACCCTAATAAAGTCACAGTCACATTTGCAAAGTTTAAGAAAATCAGAAGGTGCAACAGCTTATCACAACATAATAGAAGAACTTGAGAAGAAGCTAGAGATGAGGATATAGTCCAACTGGACATTCCTAGACCTGGAGAAAGCATATGACAAGTTCCCAAGAAAGCTGATGTGGGCAGTACTGCGGTGGTTTGAAGTTCCAGAAAAATTGGTAGAGTTAGTGCAGGCTTTTACAAGGACCCATTGACTCACGTACGAACAGTGTTTGGCCTCACAGAGAGGTTTCCAGTGGGAGTGGGTGCACACCAGGGTTCAGCTCTGAGCCCACTGCTGTTCATACTGGTGATGGATTACATCAGCAAACAGGTTGGAGGGGACAGATCAACAAAGTTGCTGTATGCAGATGATGTGGCATTACAGGCACACTCTGAAATAGAACTTCAACAAAGGATAGAAAAATGGAATGAAAAACTGAAGGCACATGGGATTAAATTAAGCGCAGACAAGATGGTGGAAATGGCAGCAAATTGTGAGGCAACTTGTGAAAATCGGATGTAGCTGAGAATAGAGATAGAAGGGAAGATAGTGGAACAGGTAAACAGCTTCAAATATCTGGGAGGGATGGTTAAGGAGAAAGTAAGTCTGAATGAAGAGGTCAAAGCTAGAATCAGAGAGGCTGCAGCCAACTGGCATACAGTGTCAGGTGTAATCTATGACATAATAATTCCAAAGAAGCTGAAAAGATGTACATTGTTGTGACCAGTATTACTGTATGGTACAGAAACGTGGGCGGTAAAGGCAGAACAGCTGAAGAATCTAGAGGAGATGGAAATGAAGTACCTTAGAAGGATGGTAGGATGTACTCTGTGGGACAGATGAAGAAATGAGGACATAAAAGCAGAAGCTGAAGTAGCTCCAATTGCAGAAAAGATCAAAGAGAACAGATTACGGTGGTTTAGACATATGTGCAGAAAAGCAGAAGACAGCCTGGTGAGGAAGATTTGGGACAGACAGTAAGAAGGTAAGAAGAAGCAAGGATGTCCAGCAAAAAGGTGAATGGATTGTGTGAAAGAAGATCTGTGACAGTCAGGCATTAGTGTTGAAGAAGACAGGAGTATAGCACTGAATCAAGAGAGATGGCAACAGTTAACATGATACCCTAACACCATGTAGAAAAAATGGGGGAAAGGGGGCTGATGATGATAGTGGTGATGATAGAGAACTGTACACTGGATTTATTCCACTCTTATTTATAATAGTATAGAAAACCCCCATGAAAGCTGTATCACTCCTGCAATATTTTTTTCTTTGATAAGGATGTATGAAAGACAAAACAAGAATGTCGATGATGAATATAAGCTGACTTAATTGAGATATAAGCATAAATAAGAACATAACTGGTATTAATAAAGTGTGAATTCTTTGTGGACTATAATGATAATATTACAGGTCATTGGAATGTCAGAATTTAGGATGGACAAAGACAGAGCATGGTGAAATAAGACATGCAGGGTCTTCACTACATAAAGATAAAAGAGGAGTTAATGTGATTTTTATACAGAACATTCCTACTGCAGTAGAAAACACTCAGGGTTTTAGCATTTCTGAAAATTAAGTTATCCAGGGAAAACAAAGACTGGAGAAACATGGGATGGAATGGAGAGAGGAGGAGGGAAAGGGATGAGACAGTAACTGGAGAAAACAAATAAATAATGTCAGGAAAACTGATGGCAGGCAATGAGGGAAACAAGGGAATGTAAAACCAAGGAAAAGAGTATGATGTTTTAGACAAGGCTTCCATTTTAAGGTGGATAAAGACACTATGGCTTCTGTTGTGGTAACTGTTTTACAATCATATGTCATTCAACAAATGTTCTTTCTTCTTTTATTACACAAAAAGTGAAACAAATTTTCAAGCACAGAAGCCATATAAGAACATACAAGACAACGATACTACAGAAGCCTAAGGGATTCACTATGAACCAATTTGATTCCAAATCCATTCTGATCATGATGGCAGTATGCATAGTCCCTACAATGAGGAGGAAATATCAGATCTATATTTTCAACTGTGATATCAAAAATTTTCAGTAAGGAAAACACAGAAACAAAGTTAATTAAAGATCTTCCTAAATACCATACTGTAAGCATTGTCTTGGGCTGGGATTTATGTTAAGAAACACAAATAGCATTACACTGAGACAATAGTAAAATAAAATAACTTTGACAAAAATATTGAGGGGCTAGTATAATGGTTAAACTGTTAACCTCACAGACAAAATGTGCATGGTTTGATACTCAACTTTGAAGGCAAATTGTCTAGCCTTAAAACTATGTGTTACCTTGTGAGTGTTTCTGCCATTTCACACAGAGCTAATTGAAGGAAAGGCACTGAGCAAAACTGATCTGTGATATATAAGTATACAGGATATACAGTATCATGTTTTTGCTTATTTTTACTAGTTATGGGTTATTCTAAGACATTTATGGCACTTTTATTGTCTGCTGCATATGTTTTACTGTATTTTATAGCTATAAAGTAATTTGCGTGGTTGTACTAAAATTGTCTGCCTCATAGGGCTGATAAATAAGTTTTTTACTGTCACACTGAAAATCTTTTCTAGCTATTTTCACTGTGTGCAAGATATTAACTGGAAATGTTCTCCATTTGTTAAACATCTATCTTTTTGTTCTGATTTCCTGCCATGGAGTATATCATATAACTGATTTGTTTGTAGTTAAAATAATTCTCTAGAGTTGCCTTGCTCCTTTATCTGTTTAAAACCTTCATTTAAAGCCTCACTGCTGTTTTTCTGCTGTGATAAACATTTCTGTAGTGTTTTCTGTCTAATTGGTGTAGGTAGTAGCTCTAGCATTATCCATATTCAGAATTGTGTTTCTGGGAGTACTTGCTTGTTTGCAGAGGCTGTGTGTCTGAGCACATTTTCCAGGCCATCTTAGTTTAGCAAAAGCCATTTTACATTTCAGTGAGAGCGTAGTGTTTATGGTCATTGGATGATTGGGTTTGCCTGGGCTAAGGCTTGGAGTAAGCATCTCATTTGGTTCTTTTGAACTTCTTTTAAAGTTGCTTCAGGTTTCAACCTTCTGTTACTTAAGAAGTTACCTTGTGAGTGTTTCTGCCATTTCATACAGAGCTAATTGTAGGAGGGGCACTGAACAAAACTCTGATCTGTGATGTATAACATTAAGTATCCTGTTTTTTTGTTTATTTTTACTAGTTATTGCTTATTCTAAGATATTTATAGCACTTTTATTGTCTGCTGTATACTTTTTACTGTATTTTACAGCTATAAAGTAATCTGCATGGTTGTACTAAAATTGTCTGCCTCACAGCGCCTGATAAATAAGGTTTTTACTGTCATACTGTTTGCAAATCCTTTCTAGCTAGTTTCACTGTGTGTAAGGTATTAACTGGAAATTTTCTCCATTTGTTAAACATCTGTTTGTTTGTTCTGATTTCCTTCCAAGGAGTATATCATATAACTGATTCAGTTCTTGTTCTTATACTTGGTGGCTTTGCAGTTGCCCACCCCTACTGTAAATTTGATGTGGGACACAGCTTCCAGTCAAGTGTCATTAGGTCATTCTACCTAATACAGAGAGAACATTTGAGAAGGCCAGCCCACTTAGTTTCTTAACCTTAAATTATCTTCTGCTCCTCCTGTCTCCCTTTCCACTTTACTAACAAAAAAAAAAAACTTTGCTAGAATCTCCCTGTGTTTTGAGTGTGCTTCTCAGCTAATAATTATATTTTTTGGCACTTTTTAACTGTTCAGAGTTGAATAAAACAATAATCAAATTCAGTTCAGAACACATTTTTGATAAATTGTATTTATTTAAACTGTAGTTGCTTTAATACTGCTACACATGCAAGCATGCTAGCTTTTAATGCTGTTTTAGCTGCTTTTCTGAAAAAATTCTAAGCTTGTTTCCTGCTTTTCCTGTAACTAGTCTAGTCCAGATATATTTGCTGTATCTAGGACTATTTGTAAGCTTCTGAGCCCCTCCCAATCCTTTCTGTGTTGGAGGGAAGCCTTCTAGCTTATCAGTGGGAGTGGTAAGCACTAGGTAACCTATCTATCACAAGAGGAGTAGTTTCTCACCTATAAATTGTAGTTTATTGGCTGTTTGGGCAGTTTTTCCATCTCTTTCAACATTCTTTTTGAAAAGCCTGAGTTTGGACTTGTTTCCCACATTTTCTGTAACTAGTCTAGTCCAGATACAGATTTGCTGTATCCAAGACTGTTTGCAAGTTTCTAACTGGTGCCAAAGTCTGCTCTTCAATTTTTCCCTTAGATTTGCTAGTTATCGCCTTTCCTGCACTTTTACTAGCTTATTAGTCTAGCACTTTACCAGACTTCTTGTAGCAATTATTGTAGCACACAAAAGTGGTAACAGCACTAAACATTCTATAAAGAAACAGCTCCAATACTTATTATTAATCCCCACCCCTCCAGGCATGTCTAAAGGTCAGTTCCCTGTGCTTTCTCCTATTAACCTGGTGAATTTGGGCATCCTGAGGCAATGTAGCAACTGCCTCATGTACACAGAAAACCCTCTCCTCTTACCTCCCAATGCTCAGACTTGCGAGAGATGCACTTATATATCCAAACTGGAAGCCAAGCACTCTCCAGCTAAGACAGGATTAGCTGGTTAGGAGGAGAAGGTCAACACTTGCACCACACCACATGAAACACATAACCCTCTAGAACACACACCAGCATTGCCTTCACCTAAAAACACAAACCACACACCCTCCTTCATGGAGGCTCTCAATAAAAATCTACCCAAACAGCAGAGGCCTCCAAGGCAGAAATGCACTCGACCAGCACAACACAACACTGATCAAGAGACACATAACTATCCTAAACAGTGTGCCACTCAACCAAAGCCTCTAAGGCAAAACAGCATGCCCAATTCACTAGTCATAGATGACTCAATATTGAGCCACACTGATGTTCCACTCATTAGGCTGAATAAGGAGAAAGTAACAGTCAGCTGCCTGTCAAGTGCCAGACTCTGCCACATAATGCACACACTCAGGTCTCTTAACAACAATTACAAATATGATGCTGTCATTGTACATGTGGGTGTGAATGACCTGAGATGCACCTCCCTGGTCTACATGAAAAGAGACATGGAAGAACTATCAGATTATGTAGCACAGGTAGGTGTAACCCTAGCCTTGAGCAGCATCCTACCATCACCCAGAATGATACCACAGTACAAGCAGAAAATTATTGATTTCAACAATTGGCTACATTGCTGGTGTCTTTCTAAGGGTATCCAGTATCTGTCTGCCTGGGATGACATGATTGACAGACCTCAATGCTTTGCCAGAGATGGCCTGCATCTGTCACCTTTGGGCTTCTGGATACTGGCCAAGGCTCTTGCCACCCCTTATAGCAATTTTTTCTAGGTGGTGTTCCAAAGGCCAAATTACCACCATAACAGCTACAAACAAATGCAATCTGAGGGCCATGCTGCTCAGTGCTATAAGTCTAACTCTCAAAATGCACTTGCTCGAAGCACTCCTTAAAATGGAGAACATCAACATTTGTGGTATAACAGAGACCTGGTTCAAGGTAGCAGAAAGCAACCCTACACTACCAAGCTATAACTCATTCCACATCTTTTGGCCCCAGAACTTGGACCGATGCTCCAAAGGTGCTGGTGTTTCTATATTCATAAAGGATGCGCATACCTCCAGACTGGTAGCCCAACATAATGCATATGAGATACTGCAGGTGCAGCTAACATTGGGTAAGGCAGTGATTCAAGTTGTAGCCTGCTAAAAGTCCCCAACCATGTCCCAAGACTCACATTTCATGTTCCTAAGCAACCTGGAGAATATTAGGGTCCAATCTAACACTCTCATGCTGGGCAACTTCAACTACCCCTCCATTAACTGAGAAAACTACTCATGTACCAATATACTTGCCCAATGTTTCCTGAAATTTATTAATTCCAATGCCCTAGACCAGCTCGTTCCATCCTTGACCTGGTCATTACTAAAAGGGGTGACCATTGTGCTACACTAACAGTTAGTTCCTCCCTGGTTAGATCCGACCACAAACTAATCACCTTGGAAATCCACATCACCACAACACCCCCCCCTGCAAAGGTAACCACCATGAAAAACTTCTCCAACGCTAACTTTGGGCTCCTAAAAACAGAGGTGTCTAACTTCACGGCTCCCATGCAAATGGAGAATAATTGCATGAGTGCTGAATCATACACCAATGCACTGTACGAACACGTACACAAATGCATGGATCTTGCCATACCCAATAGAACCAAGATGCTTTCCTCCAAAAAAAGGAAGCCAGTCTGGTGATCCCCTGCCTTAAACAAATTCTACAACAGAAGGAGGAAACTGATGCATAATAAGGTGAATCCCCAAGACTGGAAAACTCCCTTATCAGCCTCAACAAAATGTTGAGATCCCTCATCAAATCCTGTAAAGTTAGCTATGAAAACAGAATTGCAGCAGATAGTAAAGACAAGCACAAGGCTTTCCATAGTTATGTAAAGAATCTCAACGGCAATACCTAGATTTTCTCTGCGCTACTGCACAATGGTACCTCCCATGCCAAGCCAACAGATATTGCCAATATACTGGTTGACAGATTCAGTGCCAACATTACCCCTCCCCCAAAGGACCAGTCACAATACCAGTAGATTGCCAGGCACCCAGTATTACTGCTGTACAGGTTAAAACAGCACTGTCCAATGCCAAGAATACAGCTTGCATGGGACCGTACAATATCCCTGGCTGTGTTCTACATGAACTACAGAGTGAACTAGCACCACACCTGTGTGCCCTGTTCAATCACAGCCTCGCCTCAGGCTTTGTCCCCGTTGAATGCCACACTGCTACAATCATCCCTCTCCACAAAGGAGGAGTGACTACAGACCCTGGGAACTATAGCCCCATTAGCCTGATGAGTCTGATATGGAAAAGCTATGGAATGCATCATCATGGACCTAATAAACAAGGATATAGGGAATCTCCAAACTCTGGATCCCACACAGTTTGGTTTTGTGAAGGGTAGATCATGCCTGCTCAACTTCGTCAACTTCTTTGAGTCAGTCACCAGAGCTGTGGCTGAAGGCAAGGTGGTTGATCCAAGGCCTTTGATACCATTCCCCACTCAGGATTCATAGAACAAATCTAAGCTCGGCATCAACCCCTATATCACTAGGTGGGCTGCAAACTGGATCACATGTAGAAACCACAGTGTGAAAGTAGCTGACTCCAAGTTAGGCTGCTGACCAGTCATGAGCAGAGTCCCACAGGGATTGGTCCTGGGTCCTCTCCTGTTTGGTTTCTACTTGTCGGAAGACCAGGTCAACCCAAAGGGACTCTGGATGACAACTTACGTTTGTAAGTTAGACGCTATTATTAACTCCACAAGTGATGCTGACATCCTACAGAAAGGCCTCACTGAGACCAATGACTGGTGTCAGAACCATGGCCTTAAGCTCAATGTCAAAAAATGTGTCATCATCCCCTTTGAAAAAAACCTGGTTCCCTTGAATTACCACATCGATGGTAGTCCACTGAACACAGAAGGTGTTATAAGAGATCTGGGAAGACATTTTGACCACTACATTGCCACAAGTCCTTCTATGTGGCACATCTCATTACTAACGTTTTTTTTATCCAGGAAGAAAGAGGTCTTTGTCTCCCCCTACTCTTCCCCTCATAAGGCAAGTCATTGAGTACAATGCTTCATTTGGCATGTACCTCACTAAACACCTGCAACAACTGGAGAGGATGCAAAAGTAACTCACAAAGAAGATTTTTGGCCTTAAACATTTGTCCTGTATGGACAGACTTTAAAAACTCCAACTATTCTGTCTCATATCACCTACTTAGAGGCAATCTCTGCTTGATTTACAAAGCCATGTCTGACCCAGCTCTGTTAGAAATGCTACATCTAAAGAAATAAACACAGTTGGCCAGCAAGTTGCAGTTGTATAAAATTTAACCAGCCTGAGACCGATGGTGGAAATTCAGACTTTAATTCCCAAATAAACAAACTGGTTTCGGCATAAGCATGCCTTCTTCAGTGTAAGAGTAACAAACATGCTTATGCCGAAACCGGTTTGTTTATTTGGGAATTAAAGTCTGAATTTCCACCATCAGTCTCAGGCTGGTTAAATTTTATACAACTGCAACTTGCTGGCCAACTGTGTTTGTTTGTGGTACTTCCCAGCCGTGCATCACCCACGTGCACAGCAATTGGTTTGGTCCTACATCTAAGGAAATCCCAGTCACTCCGCACCACACACTTCAGAGACCTCAACCTCATTAGCACAATCAACAGAACATGCTGGAGGGACAGGTTCATAACCCATAACTGCCCATGCTATGAAATGGACTTCCCATACATGTCAAGCAGAGCACCTTACTGGCCCTCTTCAAGAGAAATCTTGATGATTGGATGGGAAATAGAAAATTCACCCCAGGGATCATTCCAGTGGCTTTACTCGACAGAAGTAATGGGAACTAGAGTCAGGTGGCACGATGCCAGGGTAATCCTATGAGCTAGGCTTGTAAAGGCTCCAGGGCCATTAGCCTAGTACACATCTATGAAACTATGAAGCTAAGAGCAACTAACCTATTATTAGAGTGAGGAACTAACCCTTCTATTTAAGGGGTAAAATAAAACATTTAAAGTCTTTACTGAAAACCTCACTATTTGCTGTGAGGCAAAGGTTAGTTTGTTTTTGATTTCATGTAGTTTGTACTACTTTACTGCCTTCTTCTATTTTGTATATTATGATTTGTTTTCTTTGCACTGTGTTTTACTTATATTCTGTTTTAATTGCATATTTAAACTAGAAAAGAGACTACTCACTCTACAAGGCTGTGGATAGCCACTCTTTGTATCTTGGTCAGTGCCTTGCACATCTACTGGTTAATGTCAAGTGTAATAGCAATATCAGGGATTGTCCAGGGGTCATATTGGTTTATAACAACCCCTTTCATTTATCCCCTATGTTGGGTATGAGGCCCTCAGAATTAATATGCATTTTGAATGTTGTGTGCACTGTGGACACAAGAGAAGCCTATGAGGGACTGTCAGGTACAATATGTCTGTCATGCCTTGGTAAGGCAGTGTGCTCAGACTGTACCTATACTGAGATCTCCATAATGGGGATGTGGTTAACACTGCCGTGGTAGTCTTTCAGATACTGATGCAATGCCATCAGACTATGCCACTTACAATATGACATCATCATCTTCATCATCAGTGTGAGGTGCCAAACTGAAATCAATGTTATGTTGACCTGTTTTGTTGGCCCTTCAACTAATAAAACTCATGAAAACAGGAATGTACACATCACAGTCTGGCCAAACAAATGTTTCCTTTGACATGCATAGGTCTTCACATTAAAATACACCTATAGTATAGACACATACACCTTGACTTCATATTGTATGAAATGTGAACAAAATTAAAAATAATGGGTGACAAAAGCTGAAAATCAGAGACAGATTTTAAATATTGTGATAAATAATCCAAAGAACGTACACCCAGCTACCGGACCACAGAACCAGCACGAAAATGTTAAAAAACACACCAAGTAGCATAAAATGCTGGTATCTGTGTGGCAAAAAATCCCAGAATTATCCAGATGATAGTAGAATAAATTAATCAAGGATACTGTTCAGTAGTATAATTGTACCGTTTAATCACATGAAAGTAAGCGCTTTCACCCGTAGGCTGTATAAGTCTGAAGAAGCCTACGGGTGAAAGCGCTTACTTTCATGTGATTAAACGGTACAATTATACTATTGAACAGTATCCTTGATTAATTTTATTCTACTATCATCTGGAAAATCTTGGGATTTTTTGCCACACAGATACCAGCATTTTATGCTACTTGGTGAGATTTTAAATATTGTTCTTATGAACTTAGAAGGTTAACAGAATATCAGATTCTGCATGAACATACATTTTCTGAAAGATATGAATTCTGAAATTCAAATGTCTGTCATTATTTAGTGACTTCAATCCTCAATGATTTGTCAGAAAAGCACAAAATATATGAGGAACAGGCCAAAAATATGATGCAAAAATCTGGACGTTCTGCAAAATTCTGGAGCTGAAAAGAGTGGATGATATAACTTGTCATGCAGGTTGTTGCACTTACACATCAGTGGTGCATAGAAGGAAAGATATTTAATTGGACATCTGTCAACCCTCCACATCAAACTTTCAGTAGATTGTGTTGTATTGTGGTGCAACAAATATTACTAAACTTACTTGACAAATCCAATTGCAATAATGCTTGTCTGCAGCACACTTTAATAGGAGAGGTATGCCTTGTGCAGAGAGCATTTAGTATCACTTCCTTCTTTTAACTAGTGAAACTTTGCAGACAATTCCTCCCTCAGGTTGTCATTACAGTAGATGTACATCTGTGGGTCAGACATGCCAGCCAGTGTGTATGTATTGCATGCTATGGGTCACCCATGTCTATAGCCACAGCTGCCCACCCTTTTATCCTCATAGTTATCAGACGCAATTAATACTAGGTACAGTCCATCACATTTAAATGTTGTAGCAAATGACTTTGGAACACATTACCACTTGTGGCATGTCCTTCACAAGGTTTCCATTGTACAACATTGGTCCTCTCCCACAGTATCAGGCAGATGATGCAATGTCATTACTGTGACATGGATTTCCATTTGTATATACACCATAACTTCCACATCTCGGTCACATGAAAGTCGACATCATAGGCTTTGCTGTTGTTGCTGAGGTACTTTACCAGACAGGATTCACTTAATTCTTTGAACCACCAAGTCTATGGACACTACTGAAATTCCTCTATTTCACAGCTGTATGGAAATGAGTGATGTTATTCAAAATTCCATCAGAACTATGTATCAGTGCTAACTTGACTCCATTACAGCTGTAGCTATGCTAATGAAACTACATGGTGATATTGTCTTTGAACCACTGCCTTTCTCGTTGTATGCAAACATGCTTGTACAAGCTGTCGATGTCATGGTTGCCATGAATCAAGTGACCAGCATGCTTGCACAAAGAGTGTCTGTTCAGCCACAGCTCTGCAGTGCAGCACTTTAGCCATTCTTAGCACTGTGTCACACTGCTTTGTCCACATAGTAACACCCCAGTGCAGCAATGTGTTACATGACATGTGATACAAATGTGCATCCATGCCTAATTGTGGGGCTCTAGCATTATGTACTCCAGGGAGAACAAATGTATCCTGTTTTTCTTGCACATGAACTTTATTAAGTGCCTGTTGGTGAGTATGATTGCTTGTTGTGGAAGGTGGATGCCATGCACAAACTTCCAGGGTTGTTGCTTGTCAGCATAGGTACAGTGATCTGAGGTGGTATCACCTTAACAGGTTTATCAGTGGGAGGAAGATAATCACAAATAGAGACTTTTTTTATCTATATTATCTTCTTGTATCTTAACTCTTATGCATATATGCCTAGTAATACAACATTTCTTTTCCAGCAAAATGGTGAATATAGCTGGGTGTCACAGACAGTCATAGCAAGTCTGCAGGCCACAGATTTTACATGACATCTGTACTGGTTCACTGTACAGATGAGAATGTTTTTGTAGCCTATGTGTATAATCATTTCTTCCATTGTGTCTCCCTTCTGAAGACCTATATGTGGAAGAAAAGGAGGAGGAAGAGGTGAGGCCATAGTCACCTTTGGCTGTTCTGACTGATGTGCCGAGCTTTTGTTTACAAGTGGCCACCAGGTCTGTCTTTTGGTAGGGGAATATGGTCCTGTATTCCTGTATCCTGACCTGTAGGGGTCAAGGTTGGCCACTGTGTCTGCCTCTCAGGAGGTGAAGTGAAGAAAACTCTTCTGGTAGTAGATTTGTGAGATCTGACCTTATCTCCCAACATAACCTGCAATGGCAGGTGGCCACCAAGCTGTGCTGGCAACAGGAAGCAGTTATTTCACACCCAGCATGTGAAGTCATGGGATCCCTATCAGATGATAGAAATTGCATTTGACTGAGACCATAAGACTGAAATTTCAAAATACTGAAAAATCACTTGACTGAAACCCATAATACTGAAATCTTATAATGCTAAATTTCAACATACTGAATTGTAAAGTGGACAATATAATACTAGAATAGGTGGGGTATATATACTAACTCCAGGATCGTACTACAATGAGGAAATGGTATATGCAATCCTAGTGTTAGTATATATAGCTAAGATAAGATGGTGAATTATCAATGACATTAATAATGTGTTCTAATATACATGAACTTATCAAAATGATGTTTCTGATATTATTGCTCTATGAGTTATACTTTAGGTTCCTAGTCCTAATGTGTATATATATGTGTGTGTGTGTGTGTGTGTGTGTGTGTGTGTGTGTGTGTGTGTGTGTGTGTGTGTGTGTATATATATATATATATATATATATATATATATATATATATATATATTAATTTCATATGGCCGAGACCATATAATCAACTTTTGAAAAGCTGACCATGGGAAACCACTATCTCTGCACAGTGCAGAATGGGAACATTTTCCACTTCTGCACTGTAGTGCGATCTCAGAGTTTACATATTAAAGTTACGGGAAGAGTGGCAGGTGGAGCCCCCTGCTAACAGTTTAAGGTATTTGTTGTGTTTTTATGTTTATTTTACATGGTAGGCATTCTGAAAGTCGATCATGTGTGTGTGTGTGTGTGTGTGTGTGTGTGTGTGTGTGTGTGTGTGTGTGTGTGTGTGTATATATATATATATATATATATATATATATAAATATATATATATATATATATATATATATATATATATATATATATATATATATATATATACATATATATATTTAATTTCATATGGCCAAGACCATATAATCAACTTTTGAAAAGCTGACCATGGGAAACCACTATCTCTGCACAGTGTGGAATGGGAACATTTTCCACTTCTGCACTGTAGTGCGATCTCAGAGTTTACATATTAAAGTTACGGGGAGAGTGGCAGGTGGAGCCCCCCTGCTAACAGTTTAAGGTGTTTGTTGTGTTTTTATGTTTATTTTACATGGTAGGCATTCTGAAAGTCAATCATATTGTCTTGGCCATATGAAAGTCGACTTTCTGAAATGTCGACCATGTGAAGTAGACCCATATATATATATATATATATATATATATATATATATATATATATATATATATATATATATATATATATACATATATAGATAGATACATATAAAATACCTAATAATGTCAGGTAAATCGGCATACTGTTTTTTTTTTCAATACTTCTGTATATGTCCTTTCCATAAACTCTAAAGGATAACTATTATCAAGGAACATGTGTTTAACTTTCATGGCTTCTACCAAAAATTCCTTCATATTATATACCATCCCATCTAAAAATATGTATTGACCTTTAACATTTCCTTTAGGCTTTGTGAATGGTTCTACAGAGCTGTTCACCTCAATCAGACATATTAAGAAAAGACAAAGCATCTGTAATGTAATACTATCACTGTTGCTACAGTCAAATTTATGACTCCAGAAACTTTCTTCACGGCAGATATATATTGTGATCAAAACTGACAATTGCTTCTAACTGTATCAGTAACTCTAATAAATTATGCAATGCTTTAAAGTCATCTGAAGTGTATTTTATTTTATACAGGCTATTAATTTTCAATTTTGCTTACCTCATTATAGTTTTATCATGCATTATTTTAGCAACCAGTTCCTTGGTACATTGCCTAACTGCTCTTTCGCATTTAAGCAAGTTGTATGTATATGCTTAGTAATAACCATACTAAAATATTTTCTGCTGTTACTATGTGAAGCATAGGTGTCCTTAGTACTTTTCTAAATCTTATTTTGCAATTTAAATTTCACTGTACTAATGCAATATTAAAATAAGCCTACTGCTGTTTGTGCTATACATTATGTAATTTTTTTATGTAATCTATTGTTTGTTTGTAATTGTCTTTCTTATTGTGGTAAGAATAATACATGAAATGAGTCTCTGGACACACCTGCTTACCTGGCATAAATAAATAAACAAACAAACAAACAAATAAATAAATAAACAGACTCTAGCACCCTTCCAGTTTTATATTTCTGCCACTCCAGTTTGAGGGATTCCTTTGTTTTGCTTACTGTAAATTATGTTCTTGACAGGACATGCCTGTTACTACAGCTATTTAGTGTGTCATTGTAATAATCTATAGTTTCCATCATACCACAGTTTTTAAATAGTTTTTTCCATTTTATCCTTGACAGCTCAGTCCTCATAGCTATGTAATCCATACCTGCAAATCCAAAACTGTCAAGTGTTCTTTTTTTGAGCTAGGCCTAAGTTGTTTTGAAAACTTAGCAGTATTATGATAAAAGTCAAACCATGATAGAATAAAACCCTTGCAAGTGATGATGATTAACTGGATTACTCAAGATAAAGAAAACAATACAACATATCCTTGTTGGGATTTTAGCAGTTGGTTTCATGTTATTAAGATGTTACCAATGTAGTAAAATAAGTCAGTGTTTTTTTTTTTTTTGAGTGATTGATTTTCCAGACATATTTTTAGATTTTAGAGAGATTATTATGCCCCAGAACAAAGATATATCAAACAAGCATTAATTTATGCATACATGTATGAAATCCTCTTGCTAAGACTTATAGAGGGAAGTCAATTGGCTGCGATGAATTCCAAATACATCCATCTGGAGCGTTTTTCCCCAGGCCTCTTCTGAAATTGGGGTCTGTCCCACTCTCCCAGTAAACAAATGTTAAATAAATAAATAGATGCAATGACTATGTCTATCATTATTTTTAGCTACAACATGTAGCTCTCTGAAATGTCCATCAATGGTGTAGACTTTGACTGAAAATAAGTTTAACATAATGAGAATGTACTCCAGGAATGTTGTGGTTTCAAAGGAAAAGGCAAGCACTGAATGTTTTTATCTGTGGTATATTATTATCTTCATTAAACCATGGTTCTGTGTCTTTTCATACTACAATGTCTTCCATGAATGACAGCACTTCCAGAGAAGGCTTTTTATTTCTTTCTGTACATTTGTGTCAACTTGCATCATAGTTTAAGTTGGTATTCAGAAACTAGCATTCAGATTACCTTAACTCTGCCTAGTTGGTGAGAGCAGAAAATGCATTTAGCATAGTTTGTTTCTTATCCACGGAAAGCAAACTGCTAAGAAATGGTGAAAAACACCAGTGCATAAAAATAAATGTCTTACTTTTCTTTCCATCAGCAAGCATGCAGAATTTCTAGTGGTAGTGGGAGATTGTTAATAGACTGCACTGACAAGGGCCTCCCCCTCATCCATGTAAATGGCAGGTTGCTGCACAGGGGTGGGGGGGTTAGGATGATCATGTAAGAGATCACCAGTCAGGTAACAGGGATTAGAAGAATCTCTGAAGAAATAGCTCTAAAAAACAGGGGATCTCATTAAGTTTTTCAGGGTTTTTCATGTAGGTAGATCTTCCTATCACAGGTAATACATGGGAAACTTTATATCAGTCATGCAGGAAACCTACAGATAATTAACTGCTGGACATAGAAGTGAGAGCAAGTTGTACTGAGACCCCTTTCCTAAGCCCCAGCTTGACCCAAACATATACTACAAAAGAAGCACTTAGCTGAAGAACAGCTTATTCATCACACCTTCTGCCTAAATAGGGCATAAATAAATCACAGTTTAAGCATGTAGGTTACCAGTATGCAGTTCACCTCATCTTCTGATGCAGTAAATTAATTTCACTAGCATCCTACTAACCACTGGCTGACTAAACAGGAGGCAACCTTGTGTTTATAACACATTCATCTCAATGACTGGTGCTTGCTGGACATACAACTGCATGGACAGTAGAACACTATTTGGATGATTTCTTATTAACAAGAAAAGGTCAAATGGGAAACACATAAGGGCAGAAAAGTTCTTCACAACTTTATCAAACTTTGCACATACGCTTGTCAGATAACAAGTTAGAAAAAATGCTAAAATTCTAAACTTGTTGAAGATGTAGCTCAGTATATAGGCTCACAATTATTCAGCAATCTCAACAATAAATACAAAACTAAACATTGCAACTAGAAGACAGCCCACATAGGGGAAGTTGTATCACTCCTAATCCTTCTAAATTTTGCATGCAGACTCATCATTCCAGGCTATAGATTTACTAGGTGTCTACCTAATTTGTTAAAGCAGTAGAATCGAAAGGATAACCAGGTACGACAAGTGAAGGAAAATGCAGATATCTAGTAGACATATTTGGAAGACGTTGATGGGGTGATTTGGCAGCAAGACTGGGTGGGAAAAACATTCTAGCTCTTTATGTGGAAGTAGCAAGTCCATTAGGCTTAGGAAGCTGCTTGACTGGCAAACACTTTGCTAGTTTAGATAACAACGAATATCAGGGAAATACACCATGCATCAGCAAACAGACATCATGTGATCCAGGAGATTCTAGCTCAATTAGTGGTTCATTTACCTGTTGGAGGTAGCATGGAGGAAAAGGAATAATAAAGTGGTGCCTGGCTGGTTATATCTTCAGGGGGGGTAGGATGGAGTATGAGGACATTTTTGGAACACTTGAGTTAGGCATAGGCATGTAGTATTCCATGCCACTCTCCAAGTGTGGCAGTAGATTTATTTTATTTATTTATTTGCATTTGTTTAATGGGAAAGTCCGACTGGACTAGACGCCTATTTTCAGAGGAGGCCCGGGGAGCAAAGCTCCACAGAAATATAACAAAATACAATAATTAGATGGTACAATAGTATATATATATATATATATATATATATATATATATATATATATATATATATATATTAAGATGCAGAATTCACATAATCCAGTTAGTCTATACAAAAGAAGTATTCAATACTGTCTTCAAGTAGATGCAAGTTTACAAAGGAAAAATCACACAAGCATTTCAGTAAAGATCACTGCGAGAATAATAAAATTAGAACTGTGTCTGTATTAAATAATAGTTATGAACAAATGAGACTTCCTTTATATATTGTTTTTTTTGAGCAGTAGTAACACAGAGGAGAGGGAGAAAATGACGTACAGAGTGGACAGTATGGTGGGATAGCTATAGATATCTTGTCAGTCAGGTTTGGCACAGGAGCAATGTCAGTTCTTGGATAGATGTTCAAACAGAAGTTGCTTGAAATTGGTAGATTCAGGTGTGTTTTGGAGGGTGTGGGGTAGAGAGTTCCATAATTTGGCTATTTGACTATAAGGTTTCACTGTGAGTGCTGTTAGCTTTGTTTACTGTGAGCAAGTTTCTGTCTACAGATCTTAGACTTCGTGGGCATGAGTAGGGAACAACAAGTTCCCTGAGGGATGGGCAATTGTCAGGATGGCAGATGATATTGTGTTTGAATTTAAGTTGGTAGAGATGGGGAAGGTTAGTTAGCTCGAGCCAATTTAATTCACGTAGAGCAGTACTATGGTGGGCTTGGAGGGAAATGCTGGCTATGATGTGGGCTATACTGCGGAAGCAAGTTTCCAATTTGGTTAAGTCTGATTTTTTAAGCTGGTAAAGAGGAGGAAAGCATAAAAGAGCACAGAGAGGAAGAAGGTTCTGGATATGGCTAGCCTGGTATTGTCAGTAAGGAATGGCTTGCTTCTATGCAGTGAGCCAAGTTTAACGTGAACTTTCTTAGTTGTGATGGTTATGTGTTGGTCAAATATGAGTTTGCCTTCAATAGTTACGCCAAGGAGTTTTCTATGCTCAACTGGTTGGATGACTGTGTTGTTTGCTGAGAGAATGGTGAAAGGAGGGGTGGTAAGTGATTGTTTGGTACTGGCAGATAGTATTAACTGTGTCTTTTTTGGGGTTGAGGATTAGTTGTGATTTACATAGATATGTTTTGATATCATTAAAATCTTGTTGGGCTAGTATCTGGAGATCTGGTAAGGTATCTGCTGAGCAGATTACAGTTGAATTGTCCACATATTGAACTACATTAGCATGTGTTGTAGATGAGGACAGATCATTAGAGAAGATGGTGAAAAGAAGAGGCCCTAGTATGGATCCTTGGGGGACTCCAACTGAGACATACTGAAGTGGTGAGAGTTCAGATTTCCTTTGTACTACTTGTTGACTGTCAGAAGGATAGCTTAGGGACCAGGAGTGGGAAGTCTTTGACAGGTTTAGTGAGGCAAGAGTATTAAGGAATTTCTGATGGGAAACATTGCTGAATGCTTTTGACATGTCTAGGAAGATTGATGGTACTTGCTGGTTTGAATTTCTGAGTTGGTTGCTGGTGTTACGGAAATTAATTAGGGCTGTGGTGGTGTGCTGTGTTTCGGTCTGAAACCATGTTTGGAGGGAAAGATAAGGTTGTGAGATAGCAGGTATTGTAATAATTGAGCATGTATGTATTTTTCCAGAACTTTGACACAGGGAGAAGGATGTCTATGTATCTGTAATTGTTTAATTCTGTTGATGTTCCTTCTTTATGTAGAGGGGTGATATAGGAAATTTTCATAATTTTGGGACAGATTGTTCTGCTATAGACATATTTTCCTGAATGGAGATAGGGAGAGCTATGTCATCAGCTGAAAGTTTAAGGTACTCATTGGGGAGTTGGTCAGCTGCTAAGGATGAAACTTTCCGTTTTTTTCCCATCATTCTTATGATACAAAGTCATTTGATGGATGCATCACCATGGAGGTAAGAGCATTTCTCTTGTGAAGCCATTATACATCCAGCATGTCAGTAGAGGGTAGGGAGAAAAAGTCGAACAACTTACACTAAAACTACAGTATGATGCCTCCCCACCTGATCCTTCTGGCCTAGAAAAGCATGATGGCTCTCATCCCTTGGAACCTGTGCAAGAATGGGTGGCCCTTCTTTATGCAAGGCTGTCAGGCAGGGGATGGGGGGATGGGTCTTATCATGGGTCACCCTGAGGTGCTGCCAGTCCATGGTGAATTCAGGGTACAAAAAAGTCAGTGGAGGGTTGCATGTAGGAAAGAAAAAAATCATAGATATAAGGCACATAGAGTTAGTCAACATAAAAATAGTATTTTATTCAGGTAATCAGACAGATTTGGTGGCACTCAGTAGGAAGGGTTCAAATTCAGGCAAGGTGCAAATACAGGCAGCTGGTACTACAGATTCATAGAACAGACATGACATTTTTCTAGAAGTTAACTTGCAGGGCAGAGAAATGGAATAATTAAGATACTCTCCAATTTACAAGTATTATTAGTTTTGTTCCTTGCATCCAGAAACCAATCACCAACAATTAACTATACCACCACTGGAATTAGAGACTAAGGGCTCCAAGTAATAGAAGATTAACAATGGGGCATTGACAATGGAGAATGCACAGCTTTGGGTGACTTAATGAATACTTTGCATTAAGGTGTGTAACAGATGTTATTGCCTCAATATTTGTTATTTAAATGGTAGTAGCAAAATGAACTAAGGGGTTTGAGGTTTCACTTAGCAGCAACGTGTTTTGAATTTCAGGTGGTAAGGATTAAGCAAAATATTGAAAGATTCAGACAGGTTATCAGCACAGCAGGTTGGTCAGTGTCATACTTGGAGCCATGACTTACTATCAATACCACCAAGCTACAGTGAGGTCTTATTAAAATTAATTACAGGTATTAATCCAGTGCCACACCGTGTTATCCAGTGTGGCTATGTTTTCATATCATGAGACTTTCTAGATAACTGAGTTGTTAGAAGGACTGAGAATGTTGGCATAGAACTGTTACAATGGGAGAACATCTCTTACACAACAGAAGGTAATAATTTTGTCAGTGACTTGTAAAACAGAGCAGTTTCAGAAAGGCCATTCTTCTTTTCCCGGAAGGTACAGTGTAGCCTTGGTATGACATCTATACAGGGCATTCACCTTGAATCAGATTTCTGCAGAATCAAAATTCAGGGAATCATTTTTGATTAAGTTAATAGCTCAAGACTATATCTTACAAATGTTAAGAGAGAATAACGTGAGGAATTTAGGATCATAGCGATTAATCACAGCAGGTTCCCTCCTCATTCGAAATAGGCAGTACCATATGTTTGGCAAAAGCTTTGACCAGTGAGCTCATGTAAAGGAGATTACCAAATGGTCATCCAGGGTATACGTATAGTATATATGATGAAAAATGTGGTTCAAAAGACACAGTACATCATAAAAAGGTAGTGTAAGACAGGTGCATGACTCAAGTTTTACAATGCTGGTTGTTCAGTATTTTTCTTGTCTTGTATATGCCAAGTGGTATAGATAATTAGACATTATTTTTTTTCTGAGTGTAAATATTAATAAAAGTCTGGTACTTAGTAATTTACAAAGGAATGGCAATACCTCATTGGTACAGAATTTCTAGGATGAGATGGAAAAGTTTCAGATCATAACCTGTAAAAGCAAAGATCAGGAATAGACAGATGTAATTCATCTTGGGGAAATGATTTGGGGGTTTCAACAACTGGACTGGTGCTGAAAATGGATGAAGATATCAATACTTTCAAAAAGTTTCCAAAATCTGGAAATAGTATGGACAGGCATTATCTTTCTTGATGAGGGTTTATGCTCTAAGTCATAGGAACATTGAGTGTGCATGCAAATTTGAGAGTAAAAGAATGACAATGGTGGGAGGGATTGCAGGTTTCAAAGTCTTAATCCACCTTGACAAGAGGGGTCCTTATGGTAGAGTCCTGGCAAGGTCTACCTGGTAGTTGTTGCTTGAGGATACACAAGGTCCAAACCATATGTAAGAGGGATACATTAATATTTAAAAAAGAGGTGGGAAAATAATTTTTTTAGTTAGTTTATCATCACTTTATATTACTTATCATAATGTATTTTTGTATTCAGGATACACATACACACATTTCATTATATATGATTCACTTTATATCTGGCTTGCAACTAGGAGCTGGTTGCCTTAAAATATTGCTTGCTCAATCAATCAATTATTGAATTCAATTATTGAATCCATTATTCAATTATTTGGTTGTGCAGTTAGCATTTAAGAACTGTTTGAAAATGTGTTTGTGAAATCTGAAGAAGCATGCCTGTGTAGCATGTGAAAGCGCTTATTTTATCTTATTTTGTTTTACTTCGACATTAAATACTGGTTTTATACCATCATGGTGGTTGTGTCCAGTTTTGGTTTTGATACTTTTCTCATTGGGAATTACAACCTTCAGACGGTAGCAGCATTTATTTTTCTTTATCTTGGTTCCTGTTTCTGTGCTGGCTACTTTCACACGATGGAAAGCACAGCTATAGAATTGGACTATAATCCTGACAATGCCTCCAGGAGTTCAAGGTGGAACAACATTGTAAAAATGCAGAATAATCCCTTGCTGGGCTTAGAGCTACATCATTTATCAATGCCGACTACTGCAGGTACTGTGGATAATTTGAAAGAGTTTAATGACTTGCTTAGAGAGCTGGAGAATGATCTATACAAATTACAAAGGGTATTATGGCAGAGAAGGCATATGGAGGCATGCCTTCATTTTTGTATTGTACCCAGAGGCATGAGAATTTTATGCATGCCTACTTATGGTAATAATCATCCCGAACTGTTGAAGAGATGGCAGAAATTAAATCTAGAATTAAGTTTCAATTATATAAAATTATTGATTGAATATTTCTCCCCTATTGAAGTGGAACTTACACAAAATGTAGAGTCTCTGAATAGAGATTTACAACACCACTTCAAGGGAGCGATGTTTGAGAAAAGAATTGACAGCGTTTACACTCAGGTCACATTATATAGTGACAGGTTACAGCAAGTCAAATATCGTAAGCTGCAACGCGATCACAAGGATTTTCTGCTTGGTCAGGTGTTTGTTTGGCCCAAATACAATCAACGTTCAGGGCAAACATTGGACAATAATGATGTTCCCCAAACTTTAGATAAGGAAAAGGCATATGTCTATGAACTTGATATAACAACAGAAACAGTCTCAACTGCTGTTTGCAATGAGGAAAGTAAAGGCTCACACAGTATTGACGTGATTATGTCATCAAAAGAGCAACGTGATGATGTTGCATCCTCTGCTCTTCCCTGTAACCAAGATGCTCTTCCCTGTAACCAAGAGGCCCTAATGGAGTCGAGAGATAGTGAAAGACCAGGGGCAAGACCGAAGGTATCATCTAGGAAGCCGGAAGATTTTTTTTCCATTACCGCTGAAGTTCCACGACAAAGAAAGGGACAGATCATACAGTCGTGGTCGCTAGAAACGCAAGTTTTCAGGGGACAACTATGGCATGAGACGCAGGTTACAAAGTTGAACCAGCTGGTCTATAATTTTTCACGACTTGAACTTACTACTGCTGACTATTCCCTCAAATAAGGGACTGTCTTTTATTCCTTCTCAGGCAAGTAAACTCAGCGAACTTTTAGTCGATCTCAGACTCTTTGGACGCTCAGTGGCATTAAAGTTAATGCATGCTAACAATAAAAATAATAATGATTGTTTGATAGATCGTTTTAAACGTAAAAGTTCTTTTTGTCCACAAATACCAACTAATGTTGAATGTTATATTAATCTATGTGAGAATGATTTCTATGCATATTTTTCTAAACAAGGACCTAGATGCATGTACTTTAATTTAAGTCAAGAAGAGAGAAGCTCTTTGAGTAACCTAACTTCTAATAATGACATAGTAATAAAACCTGCTGATAAGGGGGGAGGGATAGTGGTAATGGATGATGTAGATTATGACCGTGCAATGTTGACTTTGCTATGTGATATTAATACTTATGTAGAGATAAGTTTTGGATCACTCATGAAAATCATTAACAAAGTATATGATGATATTTATGATCTATTGATGTGCAGGCAAGTCACCAAGAAGCTATATGTTTTTTTTCTGGTTGAATTTCCCACAATACCATATATTAAGGGCCTTCCCAAAATACATAAAAATGTTTTTCCCCCTCCCCATGAGACCTATTGTAGCAGGTGAGGGCTGGGTGATTGAAAGGATATCACAATACCTAGAGAGCATACTAGGACCTATTGTTCATAACATTCCGAGCATCTTAAAAGATAGCTACCAGCTAATCTATGATATATCAACCATCAAGGATAAATTTAAAGATACTTCTTACTTAATGGTAACTTTAGATGTAAGGAATTTATTTACAGCAATCCCCAATGACTATGGCATAGAAGCCGTTAGGAGTATGCTATCAATAACAGAAGGGGTAACGAATGAACAAGGGATATTGGTATGTACTTTATTGGATACCATCCTCAACAATAATGTGTTTATATATCGTGATAAACTTTATGCAAAAAAGTGGGGGGTAGCAATGGGCACCCCCTGTGCCAACTCTTACGTAAATTTAGTGGTACATTATTGGGAGAGGGAGTTTTTATGTAGTAGCACATACTACCAACAAGTGCTACTATATAAAAGATTTGTTGATGACATACTACTATTTTGGAAAGGAACTGAGATGGATCTCTTAGAGTTTATCAGTTTCTTGGAGTCGACTACTGATTTTTTGAGATTTACCTCAGAAATCTCTGCAAGAGAAGTATGTTTCTTGGATGTTAAAATAACCAGGATGATGGATGGTGGTCTCTCCATGAGTCTATACAGAAAACCTTGTTGGAGGAATACACTTTTATGTTATAGTAGCATGCACCCCAGACATGTTTTTCCTAATGTGGTAAAAGGACAGTTTGTCAGAATATATAGGTTATGTAAAGAGAATCCTGACCTACAGAGGCAGCTTGATGATCTACACACCCTGTTTTTAGACAGGGGGTATAATGATTCGATGATAAATAAAGTTAGATGCTCCATTAAGGATAATATAAATGAGAATACTAAAATCACCATGAATCATGCAAATAATAGATCAAGAGGGAGTTATGATATTATAACTCCATTTATTACGAGATATACTAATGACAACAGGAAAGTGGTGGACATAATAAGCAAACATTGGAGTGTACTCACTATAGATGCTAAAACGTTGAATATAGTGGGACATAAACCAAGATTCAACTATAGAAATAGCAAGAATTTAAAAAGATTATTATGTAAGGAACACACAAAAGATAGAATCAATAGATTAAGTATAAATAAAATGGGTACTTTTTGCTGTAGAGATGTAATATGTGTAGATATATAACATTCGAACAACATTTTGTTCACCCTACCATAATGTTTGAGTTTAAACCTAAGTTTTATGCTACATGCGATAGTAAGAATTTAATTTATTTAGCTACATGCACAAAATGTACAGGGTTTTATGTGGGCATGACAGTGAGGAGGTTAAAAGACAGAATATATAATCATATATATGATATCAGGAAAATGATCAACCAGAACGCGTTGGCCAGACATGTTAGTTCAAATGTAGGTCATACTTTTAGGTTCAGGGTGTTACAGATGATATTGCAGAATAAACAAATGAGAGCACATGTAGAACCAGGGCTCAACCAGTCTATTAGCATTAAACCAATACTGGATGCACGTATTTAGATGTATTTTTGGATTCAACCATATATATTTATATATCTCCATATTGTATCTTTATATTATATACTATATATATTATTAATATTTCTTCCATTAATGTTTTAAGAGGTAATAAATTATAAGCACTGGACATGCCTAAGGACCCAAATTTATACCCTGGGTTTAGATGTATGTTCAGTACACGCATTTTAGTAAATAGTGTTTTGATATATTTTATATTTTTTTTTACATCAGATAGTGTAATATGATGTTGCAAATTGTGTTTTGTTTAAACTATTAATTTTTTTTAGTTAGTTGATCATCACTTTATATTACTTATCATATTGTATTTTTGTATTCAGGATATACATACACACATTTCATTATATATGACTCACTTTATATCTGGCTTTCAACTAGGAGCTGGTTGCCTTAAAATATTGCTTGCTCAATCAATCAATTATTGAATTCAATTATTGAATCCATTATTCAATCATTTGGTTGTGCAGCTAGCATTTAAGAACTGTTTGAAAATGTGTTTGTGAAATCTGAAGAAGCATGCCTGTGTAGCATGTGAAAGCGCTTATTTTATCTTATTTTGTTTTACTTCGACATTAAATACTGGTTTTATAACATTGTGGTAGTTGTGTCCAGTTTTGGTTTTGATACTTTTCTCATTGGGAATTACAACCTTCAGATGGTAGCAGCACTTATTTTTCTTTATCTAGGTGGGAAAATAACTGATCAGCAAGGTCATATAAGAAGATGGGGCTAAGTGAGCAGTTAAGAAATGAAACAGAATTTAGTCTCTAATTCAAAGGGGGGGGGTGGATCAACATGACACAATTGCTGCAAATTTCAGAATGCAGCCTGTTGGGCCAAAGTGTGAAGTATTTTAGGAGCAGGAAGACCCTCCTCAGGCCAGAGAAGACTGTATGCAGTCATTGGCAGGGGCATGCCTGTAACATGTCTCTTAAACAGATTAACTAAACTCAATGCTTGCCCTGTTGAGATAGTCACATGAAAGACCAACAGCTGTAGGTATGAATGACTGGAAATCAGACATTATATAAAGAAAGTAATGCAATTGTAAGGTGGTGGCATTCACCTCCTTGACTATTGTTCAAGCAATTTATTCTCCATGTGAATGGTAGATACCTCCACCTGAAATTGTTAAGTCTCTCGAGTTAAGAAGGCTGAATAGGTACTAGGTAACTAACTGAAAGGAGAAAGGGTAAACCAGGTACAAATAGACCATATTTACATGTTAAGGAATACCAATAATTTGATAATGTATCCAGCACAAGTTATCCTTTTACAAGATGCGATGCCTCCTAAAGGGATCTACTTCAGTAGAGCAAACTTTTAAATGTTTGAAGCTGATATGGCCAAGTCCATAACATCAAACATTTAAAAGTTTGAACATTGAAATAAAATAAAGAACAAAAACAAAAAAACAAAACTAAATGTTTGTAGCCGGGGGGGAGCAAGCCCCCCTGCCCCCCACACCCCCCACTACTTAAATATACCAAATCCGAGATCGCACTACATTGTGGAAAAGGGGAATCTTCCCATTCTGCACTGTACAGGGATTTCCATTCAGTCCCTTCAAACTTTTACAAGTTCGATCATATGGTCTCGGCCATATGTTCTTCGAACTTTTAAAAGTTTGATCAACTGAAGGGGATCCCTCCTAAAGATATGGTCCAATGATCTAGATGCTGGCAGTCATGAGGATTTGGTTTACTTGTAAGATGAGAGTCAGAGTGACACTCAAGGAAGTGATCCTAATCAGGGTTACAAAGCATCCAGCAATGAGATAAAGTGAAGGTAGAGGCCTGACTTATTGTGAGATGGTTAATAAGAGAGAGCCAGTGTTTAACAGCAGACTTTACAGCGTATTGCTTTGCTAAATAAAATGTAATGAATTGTGTGTCAGACAGTGATGGTAGTGTGATACGGAGACTATTTTACAGACTTTTGCTTTGAAGTTTTTATCTTTCTTTACTGAGTGGACTGCAGTTGATGGCTATGAGGAAGTAGAAGAAAAGCACCTGAAGGAATCATGTAAAGTGGACAACATAACATTGTTGGTATTTCAGAGATGCTGAGTGTGAAAAGAAGTTTCACATAAAGTGTTACAAGCAGGTGAGACTCCAAAGAAAAAGGCAGATGGTGGCTTGAGTGAAACAATGGAACTAGCGGTAAAATGGATGTGATTTGCTGAATACTGAAAAATGGGAATGGTAGTACAACAATGTTCTGATGATTTACATATCCATTTTGTGGGTGGAAGGAAAGAATGCTTTCTGCTTGGATTTGAATCTGTCAGAGGTACAGAAAGGGGCATGTCTTTTGTATACACCAACTATTTTTTCTGTAACTTACACTTATATACGTTTTTGCATTCTGTTTGGTTTTTATTATCCTTCAATGTGAAGACTGAGATGGTTACTTGTGTATGTGTTTGTAAACAAATGATCACTGTATGTACAATAAGTAAGGAGAAATGTTGTAATTGAAAGGAAGAGCTTACTAAAAATGATGGTTATAGGGTCAGAATAAAATTATAAACTGAAATTTCTATTGTTACAAGCGTTGTGTCTTTCTTTGGTAAACTGCTTAGAGATGTGGGGTAGGTATACTGGAGAGTAAGTGTATTTCTTTATTAGGCAGTCTGTCTGTACTATGAATAAAGGACTGTATCTTATACCTTCAGACTCTATCTTTAGTTTAATAAGTGAGTAATTGGTTAACACAGATTGTGTATTAAATGATATACTGTTGACATGACAGAGGTAGGAATGTTTCTGGCATTTGTATTATGAGTCGGTAGAGGGAAACAGGGGTAAACATGAGGTCTAAAGGGGAGGGATCTACCTTGGCAGCATGAGAAGCTTTTTTGTGGCATGAATGGATTGCAACAATGGTGATCTGAATTTGAGGTGTGTGGAGAATTTTGGTTCTTCCAAACGTCATGTACAAGGGTTCTATAAGCCCAGCTTCAGTATGTATGTCAGCAGGTATATGACTTTGGAATTAAGAAGTGGGGGTCAGAGAGCAGTACTTGATACATGAAATATGTCGGGAGTAAACAATACAGTACAGATGGACAATATAGCAGTGAAGCTGATTAGGGCATTTGAATATATTGCAACTTCCAGGAGTTTAAACTGCAGAAAATGGAAGTACATAAGACGCAAAGCAAAAAAGTTAAGTTAGATATGTAGTTGTCTCAACAGTAGAGTGTAAAATGGGGAAGTGATTTTGGCAAGAGTAAAACTGGGCTTAAGGTAGAAGAAGGTAGTTGAGGGGTACAGAAAGAAGGTGATGAGGATGATTGGTAGAAAGGCAAAATTGGACTGTAGTCTCCTTTTAAGGACTAACTGACAATAAGGGAGATGTCTGGGAGGAATGAATTAGAGAAGTAAACAGATTCTTCCAGGACGGAGAAAGGATTATTGGAGAGCAGTTCAGTCTGGCAGTGAATCTAGTTTTGGACAGAAAGCTTGATGCTGCTGAGTTCCAGCATAAGAATCAGAATATTTTATGGGAGAGAATAAAATATTTAGGGCTACTAGATATATGGGTTGTGATGTTTGAGAGCAAGCATTTTATGCATAGCATAGATAAGTGATGGTAGGCAAGCATATTGGATTACCCTGATTCCTTATGGATGAAGTAACAGTGAGAGAGGTAGTGAAACTCAATAATTGGACTTAGAAATCTCATATCCCATGGTCGTAGTAATGTGGTGTCAGTGATGGAGGGAACAACAGTCATAAAGTATGGAGAAGAAACCCTAATAAATGCCAAGATAAAAAAACAGATGAGAAAATTGAAAGATATGGTGGTTACCATGCATGTTTGATAGTATGAGGGGTGAAGAAGGTACAATATGAGAAAAGAATGGGATAGGATTAAACAGGCATACACTGCAGAAATAATGGGATATGGGTAGGATAAATATGAAGTAGAAAGAGGAGATATATAAGTGTTACATTTAACATATTAGAAAAGGGAGCAGGAGAGTGACAGAGGAAGATAGAGAAGATTGGAAGGATAAGTTTAGGATGCTGGAGGCAGAGCTGAGTTGAATGTAATTGGTATGTGGAGAAAGGGTTTGAGACCAAGTTGGTAGCAAAAAAGTGAAGGATTCAATGTGGAAAGCCTAAACTGACGAATTATGAAATGATGAAAGAATAAGGGTCAATTTGTATGCTAACATTTGAGATGTCTTCTTGCACTGATATAAGGAATGTTACAAGGAGGTTAAGGGGAAGGGTCTGATTATGTAGATTAGGAAGGGCACATAGTGGGTGAAGAAGGTACATGGAATGCACATAGAAAGATTAGGCTGAGAAAGTGGTGACAGACATTGGGCACATGAAGACTGTTAAGGTGAGGGAAATGGTACCAGAGCAAGTTAATGAAACCTTGTATTAGAATATCATTTCAGAATCTATGAAGGAGGCCACAACTATGTTGTTATCCAAGTGTAAAGGAGACCCAGATCACCTTGTAAAAAATGTCCAATATATATTTATAACACGGAGGCTAAAGTGTTTGTAGAGTTCAAATGTCATGAATGATTCCAGAGAAATACTCTCCCAAGTGTTAGGCAGTTAATAGATTTTGTTAATTATAGGTCATGTACGGACCAGGGGTGGCTCCTGCTATCGGACTGCGGGACGGCAGCCCTCCCAGGAAAAAGAAGAAAGAAAGTGTAGTTGACATTTACATTTCATTTGCCAATATTGCCATAAAAAAATATTTTTCTAACCTACGCAACACAATATGACAAGTCCGCAAAGTCCCGGAACTCGAATTGCGCATGCTCATCGAGTTCCGTTTTTTTTTTATTTTTTTAACAACATAGCAGCCAGCATCTAGTATCTGACTGCTGTAAAAGGCAGTCCAGATAAAAGAAAAAGCATCAGAGTGATGCCCAGAAGTCTAAGCGGTTTAACCGCAACGTAAATTAGAAGGGGGTTCGAACTGCCACGTCCACAGGCACGTACATGACGTGGATGGCTGGATTGCTATTGATTGGTTCTTGCTCTCTTCTCAAAAAAGAGAGCGAGAAACAATCAGTAGCACTAGCCCAGTAGCACTGTACTTGTCTTGTTCAAAAGGTTGGGACCATTGGATTCAGTGGCGTTGTCGGTGGTGCTTTACTGCTTGGTCAAAGTTTATTTTTTTTGTCTTGGGTGGCTAAGGGCTTGCACTGACTGCAGTGAGAGAGAGCAGAGAGAAAGACGAGATACATACATACTGAGGTAGGTGCCTGTCTGCTGGAATCTGCTCTGTACCCTTTTTTTTTTTTTTTTGGCTGCAAACTGCAACTCTTATACACCTGCTGCTGTAAATAACAAATGGTAACCTGAAACAAAACGAAGCACACTAATACTGATTCCGGAATGAAAAATGTCCACACAATGAAGTCCAAAGATAACTCACTTGATTATTAATCAAGTGAGTTATCTTCTCTTTCGGACTTCATGTGGCCATTTTTCCATCCAGAATTGGTATTAGTGTGCTTCGTTTTGTTTTAAGTAGAAAAAGCTATATTCAATGCCTGGACTGTTTCTCCCTGGGCCTCTGCTGAAAATTGGCTCTTGTTGCAAGTCAGACTTTCCTGGTTATTAAATGTTATATAAATAAAAATGACAGGCATTTGAATTTCAGACTTCATATTCTTCAGAAAGTACATGGTAACACAAAACCTATTATTATAGCAAGTTTCTAAGTTTATAAAATGGATATTTGAAATTTGTCCCTATTTGTGGGACTATATTCCCCCAATATTGGCTTCATCCAGGTTTTTTGTGCCAAGGTTGAGAGCAGAACTCACTGAATATATTTGGGGGCTGTATTCCCACATTACTGGCTTTGTGTTTTTGCTAAGAGGTTGAGAGCTATGGTGAGAACTGAATTCACTGAATATGTTTGGGGCTGTATTCCCCCATTATTGGCTTTGTTCAGGTGTTTTGTGCTAAGATGTTGACAGCTATGGTGAGAACTGAATTCACTGAATGTAGCCATTTAAGTTTCAGTCTTCCTGTTTCATAAAATAGATGATTGATTTGGCACAGTGGTATGTTGCTCTAACTGTTTTGCACAGGATCCTGGGTTCAATGCTTGGCAGTGAAATGTATGGTGGTAACACAGCATTTTATTCTAGCAACTTTCCAACATTATACAAGCAATGTTTAAAATGTGTCCCTGTTTTTTG
This sequence comes from Protopterus annectens, assembly GCF_019279795.1. Lineage (NCBI taxonomy): Eukaryota > Metazoa > Chordata > Ceratodontiformes > Protopteridae > Protopterus > Protopterus annectens. The sequence goes on along the minus strand of NC_056748.1, from coordinate 676,533,224 downwards.
GTCTTTTGCCCCCCCCCCCTCAATTTTGGCTTTTTCCAGATATCTTGTGCTGCAAACTTCAGAGATACAGCTGAGTGTCAAGTAGATTTTACAAGAAGCTGAGAGCTGCAGGGGAACAACAGTTTAGTGATGCTTATGCTGAGTGTACTTGCATTGTTAATAGCACAACAGGTAGTGTACTTGCTTTTGATGCAGAAGGCTGTGGGTTCTACTCCCACAGTAGGTGGATACAGTGCTTATACTGTACTGTATTGTAAAAGGGGTGGCAGCTGCAGTCCTTTTTGGTGAAGATACCTAGTAACACTGAACCTGTTATCAGTTTTCCATCCATTCCCTATTGCAATATTGCTAGCTTATCATTTTTAATGAAACATAGGCAATTTATTCCTCAAGGGCAACAGACACTTTATGTGTAGATGAAACAATGACATATAAAGTTGTTTGCTAGCAGCAACCTCTTCATTAGTTACTGATTTCTTTAATGTGGAATTATTTAGATAACTTTTACTTCTTCAGAGATTGTGCATATTTACTATACTGGTGGACTGTAGAAGCTTGAGTAGACTATTATGATAGAAATGTTCTGAATTAGGCAGTTTTGTCGTTATTGGTGCATGCATTTTTTTCATTGTTTACTGGACAGATGTTCTGAATTGGGCAGTTTTGTCATTATTGGTGCATGCATTTTGTTTCATTGTTTACTGGAAAAATTATCAAAACAAATTTAAAACGCCCTCTACAGCTGTACTATATTGTAAAAGGAATATAATTTAATAAAATCAGAAAGGTGTATCAAAGACCACGTGTATGTTTCATGTGCAAGGGGCCTATGATTTGAAAAACAGTCCAAAGTTAATCTTTATCTGTCACTGGCAAAATGTATTTTCTTTGAATGTGGGTTTCAATGCTGTTTCAATGAATGTGAGTTTCAAGGGCAGAGAAGTTTTCATGCTAAATCTGTTTTCATTGTGAGATTGCATTGCTTTGTTTAGCAGATGTCTTAGTGTTTGTGCTGTGAAATGCAAAATAAAACTTTCAAATGAAATCCAAATCACCATAGAAGTAAAACAGCATGCACATTAGTGTTTATGGTAAATGGGGTGAAATAGCCAAGTAATGGTTCATTGGAATAGCTGAAGGGGGGAGGCTCCATTCGACCATGATTTTGTGAGGGGGAAGGGCGGCAAACTCAAAGCCAGCCCCAGCTGAATTATACCTCTCAACTGTCCAGATTTTCACAGAATGAATAGATCTTTGCTTCTTATTTTTGGTTTGTCCCTCATTAAATGTATGGTTTTCTGGCAAATAATTTAGGAATTAAATCAGTAAATAATGACAGACACTGAGTTTCAGACTTCATAACCTTCAGAAAAATGCATGCAAAAGCAAGACCTGTTATTCTATCAACTGCCTCAGTTTATACAACAATTTTTTGTACTGTTTATAAGTATATTTGGCCTTGTCCAGATTTCCTGCATTAACAGGTTGAGAGGTATGTGCAAATAAATTGATTTAAAGAATTAGGCATATCCAAACCTCTGAACTATCCCCGATTTTGGCTCAAAATGTTGCTCTTCCCCTAATAATCCCGCCACAAAATGGCAATTTTGGAAGAAAATGTGGAGAGTTTACAATTAAGAAATAACTATAATAATCAGACTTACAGATTACTTTTATTTCAGAAATGCATGCAGGTTCTTTTATTTTGTCAGCTGCTCATGTTAGCAGTACTAATATTAAAAAAGTGTCCCTTCTTTGACAGGTTCCCAGCTGTATTGTATGGCTATTTTATATTTTTGCATCACATCTTTGGTCCATTTTTCATAAAATTGTGTTTTTTGGCAAACTAGCAGCAAATCATTAAAGAGTGAAGTTAGAAAATAATGACAGACATTTGTGTTTCATATTTCATACCCTTCAGAAATTCATACTAATGCAAGACCTACTGTATTACCTTTAAGTTAATAAGTTTATACGAGCAATATTTAAAATTGTCCTTATTTTTGGGCCTTGCCCCACTTCTATGTATGGCTTTGTCCAGATTTCTTGCTCTGAGGTTGAGAGGAATGACAAATGTATCAGGGCCATCACAGTCAGCCAGAGACATTTCAAATTGTGACATACTTGTTGCACCCCACTGCCTCATGTAGTGTGACTCTGGAATTGTCCAAGCAAGGCAAGGAGCAGTTATGCAGTGTAAATGTGCAGAGTATCCCCCCATCCAAGGTAGACACAAGTACTACTTTTATTCTTCCCTTGATTTTGCAGAATGTTCTGGTTTGTCATATTTTTATACTATTGATTTATGCTTATTATTACTCAGAAAGTGCCTGTTGCTCTGTGTTTAAGTAGCAATGCTTTAATGACCATCAGGTAAGCTTGTCTGAGATTGTAAGATGCAAGTAAGCTTTAATAAGCATACTGTTAAAGAATTGCCAACAGTGAAAGCCTTTCTGTTGCCATGCAGAGAATACTTGCATAACTAGATAATGTATAAGCCTTGGGTATTGAAATGCATATGACAGTATTTGTAATAAAGGACAGGATTACATTATTATTTTACGAAGCTCATTACATTTGTTGGAGACGTGCAGTCATCTTTGCACGCTTTACATGTAAACCAAACAGAATGCCAATCTATCATGTGTGGTCCATTACCTGTACAGTAATCCTTTAATCAATGTATCTTGAGCTTGTTTCTTGTTTGCTTTTCATTTTTTACTTTGATCATGTTTTCCCCATGAAACAAGTCAATAGTTGTTGTCAGGCAACAGGTCTTCTTTGGATAAGAAACATTTTTACAAGTGGGGTATCACAGAGATTGCTACTTTCAGTATGTTACTTGGTACTTTAATAAAGCTGAATATAAATTATAATTAGAACTGCAGTGCATGGAGAAGTGGTTTGAGTTGAGTGCTGCTTGTTTTTCTTGTACTTGATTTTAACTGGCATTCCAGTAATGTATTTAAAAGTAATTTATTTTTTCATACCTCGCAGCCTTTTGTTTCCATCTAGATATTAATTAAGCTGTCATGCAGCTAATGCATTAAAATATTCTTCTACACTTCACATTGTCTTGATTCGACTCTCATAATGATGGTTTAGCACCCAGGGCAGTGTATTTAGTTAAAGTTCCAGGTTTTGTGGTTTTGGGCATAGCTCCCCCCCTTTCTAGTTGACCACACCCCTTCCCATTGGCCCCACCCATTCCGCTGTCTCCTGCAGCCCCCCTTCGATTTGAACTCACCAGCTGCCACTGGTACTGACCACCAGAAATATCCACTTAATTTTTGGGAGCTGAAGGGGGTGAGATGCAGGAAGATTGGTGGTTCATATGGATGGCCAAGAAGCATTTTAGACATGGGAGTTTTATTCAAAACTCTACAGCAATTGATAGGTAAGGGCAAGTTGGTACAAGGAGCATAGGTTTTTAATCAGAATCCAAGTGTGCATTTTAAGGTGGATAGGGGAACAAGGCAAAGATGTTCATTGTTACTCTGTTATTTTTAGTTTTGTTCAAGAAATAAATGCATACATTTAGGACATTTCTGAAATGATGAAGCCCCTTGTTGAAAAGAGTAGCATAAATCGTTCTGTGAATGACTGCATTTTATGCTGCTTCCAGAAATATCGCACATCAGATTAGGGGTAATGGGGGATGATATGCTAACATGGATAGTATGGGAGGAAAGGCCAGTAAGGAAGGAAAATCAACATATAAAAAGGGGTGCAGTTTGGATGAGAAAGATATGAAAAAGGTGATGGGAGGTTATATGAGAGATATAGGAAAGTCTTGTCTGGAAGTGATGAAGGGATGGTAGATTAAAGCAAGTATTTGGAGAATTTGAAGTAGTTGTGTCAAAATAGTTTGAAGTATGTATATGATGTATGAGAAGAACAGGAGCCAGGCAGGTTAAATGAGTTTGAAAGTATAAAAGAAAAGTATTGCTTAACAGACAAGCACTGGTCAATGTGCCTGAGTGTACTGTGTTTGGCGAAGAAGCTGGGGCATAAGTAATATATGTTTTGGAAAAAGTAAGGGGGGATTAAATATAGGAAGGAATAATTTATAGGATTTGATGAAGAAAATATTAGA